>NC_061488.1:17378248-17678248 GCF_022539355.2 Hippoglossus stenolepis | reverse complement strand
ACTTTCTCTATTTACTTTCTTCTGTTGCCCTGGGATTCCAAATGACCATGATCTGAAATATATTTGCATGTACTTGATTTTGGTTTTGGATTATAACACAACGTTATTAGCATTATCTTTGAATGGAATATCTCAAGAAAGCTTTAAAGGAATTTCTTTATATGTGGTACAAATGTTCAGTTTGACTTAAAGATGAACCGATTAGATTTTGGTGGTCGAAGGTCGCTGTGCATTCCGAAAACGTGAATGTGATATCTAGAGAAAAACCGTGTGGGAAAATCTTCAATTCTAGTGCAAGGTTTTGCTTGGACTAGAAGGTGAACAGATTAGATTTTGGTCACATTGAATTCATGTTCAAATTGACAAATTTAAGGAAAAATGTTTAATGAGATAATGGATTTAGACTTGGCAGAAGCAGTACCTACTGTTGAAAAGTAATTTTAGACCAGAGCCTCACTCTCGAGAATTAGTTTGCCCGTTTCTTTTAATGAACTTTAAATATTTTCAATGTCTTCTAACTCCATACCTCTTTCACAGCTAAAAAGTATGGAAGTGGTAATTGGTAATATGCCCAAACTTTTCCAGGCCTGGGCAATAACTGTTGTGTTACAATACTCTGACCTACTTAATTAATTAATAGACTTGTAAAAAAAAAAGCAGATTGTAAAACCTAACCATTATCTCAGTGATTTTTGTTGGTGATGACATTTTTATGTGTGAAGAGATTTGTCTTATGTATCGTTGCTTCAGCTGTCTGGCCAGAGTAGACACAGTGTAATATGTAGTATTTGTGTTTTTCTTGCAGTGGGTATCTACAGTATTTGGTTCTATGACAAGAGGGACTGTCATCGTATCGCTCAACTGATGGTCAAGTAAGTTGCCATACATGTCTATTATGTATCTGTTGTTTTTTTTTCACCCATTAGGGGTTAGTTGTCAGAGCAGCTCAAATATGACACAGCACTTAGGTGTGAAGACAACGTGTCAAGTTTTCACTTTCTTTCAGGATTGTAAAACAAGAGGCGGACCACGTCCAGAGAAAATCACCAGAGAGGGCAGTGCCGGGGAGGACCAATGGCGTTGCAGAACCACGGCCCATCGACATCCTGGAACTGCTCAGCAAAGCCAAGGAAGAATACCAGAGAGTGAGGAGGCGACACACTCTTGTAGATATGAACATATCGTGTTCTTTATGTTGTACCTATAACATTATTCTGCATTACTCTTATGGGTTCTTCACAGTAACACAATTGATGTCCTAGCAGATGATGCATACAAAAACGATAATGTGGCATTTGTAGCAAAGACATTATAAGTGAGGAGACCTGAGCAGCATAGGCCAAAATCCCAAAGATGTTGGTTGTATGACACATGAGCCTGGTGTCGTTATCCTGGCTCCTTAGTAGTGAATCTTTCTTATTTGTAGCTCCGGCAAACTCTTGATTGATATTTTTTTTTATTTCATCCATACATCTTGAACACTGACTGAAACACTTTTAAATCAGGCACGTGTATATCAAGCATTACACTGGTACTTAATCTGGGATTATTTTAGGTTTGGGTTTTCTGTTTAAGAAATCTTAATTTGTGCCTTCTTTGCTTTTTAATCTCTACTTTCTGTCTATGTATTTATCCTCTGGCTTTTTTTCTTTTTTTTAAATTAAAATCCCATTGAATTTCTATGTTTGTTTGTGTGTGTTTCGATTCAGGGTCGGGCATACGAAACAGATGGGCCTATGGAGCAACACGTGAAAGCAGCTGTCAACACTACAGAACATACCCACAGCACATCACAACCTCAGAAGGTACATACATTACAGAGACATGCGTGCAAAAATACCTTAAGCCCTGTAGTTTATTCTGTTCACTCCTACATACAAAGACTGTCAAAGAAAACAAAGAGATTCTTATTCTAGTGGCCATGAAACCCTATTTTTGGTTCAGCATTTGGAGATCAACCCATCTTATTGATTTGTTCTTTTTACCCACCAGAGCTCTCACACAATAGTGAAGCAGATCACAGTTGAGGAGCTCTTTGGCTCGTCCCTCTCCAAGGACCCCTCTCTACCCGCCATGCCTGCACAGAACACCACCAATGCTTCCAGTGACCCCTCCTACATCCAGAACCACGGCACCAACCAGCGACACCAAGTCCCCGGCCTGCTCCCAGCTCCGTATGCACTTCACCCCAGCCCTGTTTTCCAGTCAGTAGTCCCCATGTCAGACCACCAGCCTCTGTGCTCAGTTTCACCTCTCATGGTGCCTCATCCTGGCTCAGAGCTGCGGACTGCTCCCCCCGGTCCTGCAGCACCACCACCATCAGCCTCAGGAGCTTTTTTGGGACAAGAAATATTAAGCTCCCTCAAATCGGCAGTTCCATCCATGAATTCAGACATCCACAAACCCATCCTCGCACCCAGCTTCCTGCCAAGCACTCTGGTCCCACCCCACAGCTTCCACGAGCCCATGGGGAAACCCATTATCCAGCACAGCAAAGAGATGGATGTTTTCACTCAACCTCCAAACCTGATCAAACCCATGTCTGTGAGTTGAAGGCTTTTCTTTGCTGCTGGTTTTGTGTATCTGTCTCTCACATATACTTTTATACCAAAACAGAATAGATTATAAAACCACATGTTGGTTGCTGTTGTATAATTTACTCTGCTTTGTCTCTTATTTTTATTTTTCCTATTTCTCAGGCTGTCCCCATGAGTCCAGGTCTTGCTGTTCAACGGCCTGAGATTTCAGTGCTTCTCTCCCCCAGTGCCTTTCAGCAGTCCTTCAGTAAGACGAAGACAACAACAGCAGCATCAGTGGTCCTCCATTCCCCCTCTGAGCCCCCCTCTACCACCCCAGGAGCTGTAGAGTCCCTACCAGCCCCCTGCAGCAAAACACAGCTACAGGAGACTCTGATACACCTCATTAAGGTAAAACTATGGGCATAAAACATGTTAAAGTGTACTGCTGGATTCGATTAGCATGGAAAAAGCTTAACACTAATGTCTCAATTTTATGACAATTATAATTCAAGCACAATTTTAAAATGTTGCTTCATCTTAAGTTAGTTTTAGCTGGTTAGTTCTAATTTATAATTTTCTCTAAGTTATAGATTTAACTGAAAACGAAGTAAAAGTGTTTAAAAGCTGAAAAGGTTTAATTCTAGTACAATATGTGTCATCTTAAACTCCACACGCGCAGTCATGTAGTTTGTTCATTCATTCTCTTTTTTTACTTTCTCCCCATCTAGAATGATGCCGACTTCCTCAGCACCATTCACAATGCTTATCTGCAGACTCTGTCCAAGGACTTCAGCAACATGAAGCTATAGTCCTACTTCAGACGTCACCTCTGTTACTTTTAGTGCCACGACCCCTTTGTGACATGTGAGACGACCAGAAGTTAATGTGTGTTGAAGAAGTGCAGCGAACAGGTTTTGACACACTGTACATCACAACTCTGCAACCTGTCTGTGTTCCGATGGTCATTATAGCATGCGCCTAACTGTTTAATCCTGTTTGAGTCTTTTACTGAACACTGATGCTGCCCCGGCTACTCATGTCAACATGGGTCTACTTTTTGTCAGCGTACGTCGAGCCAGAACTATTGTGGGAGAGAGGGATAAGATAAAACTTCCCACCCTGGCCTGGAGTTTTCTTTTTATGCTTAAGAAATGTGATGAAACTTTGGGCCACGTGCTGGTAAAGTTTAGCTGTGGCTGATGTGACAAGAGGGGACCACAGAGGAGCTTCGGTGACCTTGAGCTATATGGCGTTTGACCTTTTGAGCGAATGATTTTGCCGCTCAGAACCACAGACGCTGCTTTTCTCATTTATCTCACGTGTTTGGAGTTCTCGCAGTGCGAGAGTATATGAACGCTTATATAACACCTAAGCTTTGACTACTTGAGAGAAAGATGTTTGGGGCCTGGGACATAGTGGCTTTAAAAAGGACTCTTCATCATCTTCTTTTCACTGACTGAAGCTTATTCTGAACCACAGAGACACGGCTCAGCCATTAGTCTCTTAATAAGGAGGAGACTATTGAGGATTTGCTCCCTTGTTCGAGGAAGATAAAGAACTTCCTTGTTGGGAGCAGCACTTGCAGCTAAGCAATCTAAGAATGGATTCCTCTCCGTTTTTCTTTTTTAATGTTACACCACAGACTTTGACATGCTCATAAAGACAGATGAACGCACAAACTCGCCTCTTTGCTACATTTTATTTCTCCACATTTCTTCTTATCCTTCCTCTTTCTTTTAGTTTTTTCTCTGCCTGTGTCGTTCATCTCTCCTCCTCCAGCTGAGCTCCCAAGAACTTTCTGTTTTTGAAGAAGAATGTGCAATAGACCACCGTCGCGATGCCTTTAGGGACACCACCATTTGAGGATGGGCCCTCGAGCTAAGTTTATCTGAACAAAGTTTATATCAACACAAAACGTTCTGCAAGAGATGTATAATTTAAGTATCACTAAAAAAAGCTTAATAGCTATTAATTTTGGATTCTTGTTTACATTCACCCCTTTAATGTTAAATTCCTTAAAAATAGAAGACAGTTGATAGCATCAGTCTGTTTCAGATCAGTTTGAGTTTATACCAGTAAGCCAAATTAATAATAAAAAATACAAACTACCTCCATTCCTGCTCCTCAGTTTATTTTTTCCAAGCCCCAATTACGTCTTAAGTCACAATGACTTGCACACAAAACGCATTTTTTGCAGTAAAATGCTACTGCAGCACAGAACAGGAAGAAGTAGATCTGTCTTCTCATGATGTGCAACACTGAGTGGGAATGAAACATTTGAAATGTTTATTATTAGCTCGTGTACATTTCTAAACAAATACAACAGGTTTCATTTTTTCCCTTTGTCACAATGTGTTCAGCACAGAAAAGACCATGAAAACAGTCTGAAAATAATGTAAAAGCATGAGGATTTAAGTTATACAGCTTTCTGACAAATGGTACAGTGACATCAGCTGTTGGCTTAATAGACAATAAACAGTATACCAGTCATTCCAGGTAGAAACCATGTATTTTTGCTCAGGTTTTGTTAACAACATGAGGTGCAGAAATTGTTCCTTTTTAGGTTCATGTAAAAAAAAATAAACCTCAAAAATCATGTAATGGAAAATGTTTTCCCCCTGAACGAGTGATTTGAGTTTCACCTTGGTTGTCACTTTGTATCTGACCCTGCTATTTGAATGTATTTGGTGTTTACGTGCAGTTTATATGTGCCAGTCCTGTTTTCCTCTGAACTCGGATCAACATTTTTTCACTTCAAACTTGTTTAACCTTTATTTTGAAATTTTTTCTTTAGAATGTAAAAAGGATGTGTCAGCAGCTGGAGGGTTGATCGAACAATTTGTACACTTCATTTCAGAGGTGATTCTTGCCCACACGGGCAGGTGTTGGTTAAATAAACGCACACCGGAAGAATGATTTGAAAATTAGAGATAATTTTTTAATTACGCTCACATATTTAAGATTTTAATGTTCTTTTACATTGAAATATAATTTCTTAATTGAGTGGGCAGAGGTAGGATTTTGGGAAAGTCTTTGCAAAAATCATTTTCTAATTTCCTGAGATTGTTGTCACTGTGCATAATTTGGTTTATGATGATTATTTTGTGATATTAAAGATTTGAAAATGGAGTTCTTGTTTTGCAGTGCTGTGTTCAACTGTGAAAATGAGCTTTAAAGATTAAACCATGCATACTTTGACATTACAGGATTTTGTGACTGAATATTTCTTACGAGTTTATAATTATTTTGTATTTCTCTTTTTGTCCTGAACATCTCTTTTGTTTCAAGTACAGGATAATGGTGCAGTTTCAGTGTTTGGCCACCAGATGGTACTAGCTACCTACTGTTAACCTGTTGTACCCAACAGTGAATGGTTGTACTCCTGCATCATTAAATTGGAATCAGTTGATATCAGGAACTGACTGAAGTAACAAAAGTGGATGTTTCTCCTGATTTCCTTGTTTGACCTAGATAGTTTGTATCATGTCCTCTTTGAATCACCCTCCCCCGCCTCCTGCTGTCCACATGGAGAAGTTCATCTCAGCCAGTGGGAACATACCTCTGCCTTGAGATTTCTTAAGATAACAAGACAAGCCATTACTTTTCTATGACGAACATTTTACAAACTCAACAAGCAAAATGAACTCATCCAGTAGTGGATGGAGTATAGGTGCATGTTGCAGGGGTAGCTCCTTTGTGCAGCAGCTAATCGGGTCACACAGTGGGAAATGTCATTAAGGAGAGATTACTGTCATTTGTGATGCTTGCCTTGGCTCGTCACCCATCCTTCCCCCTCGTATCCCGCAGCTTCAATTATTTCACACCAGAATTTATGTGCATTAGAAAAGTTTTGCACCTTAAATCCATTTATTAATAAAACAAAATATGTCATGTTATCCTTGAGCACCGATACTTTGGGTTGAATCATAGTTTGGTCATAGTTATATTTTCCAACTAAGGCAATTTTTCAGACACCAAATTTAAATCCTTTGTGCGGATATGTGACGGTTTTAAATCCAGACCACATGGTGCAACTACAACGAAAGTCCACTAGTACAAAGTAAAAGTGTCTGATATTTCCTCACTATATATTACTGCATTTTTATAGGATTATTATTATAATTGGGGATGAATTATTTTCTTTTCTTTCAATCTATTTCTGATCCTAGCGACTATTTCAATCATTTCATATTGTTTTGTTTCATCTTATTTTTACTCGTCACATCTTTTTTTATTGATGTTATTTATGCTCCGGTGCTGTGTTTTTACTGTTTCCTATTGGCTGCCTACAATTCATTATTGACCTAAAGCTGTGTCCTTCTGTCTCCGTGTCTGTCGCCGCAGAAATCTAGATGCTTTGCAGAGCTGACAGTGTGTGAACGTGGATTTGCGCGCACGCGTGTGGCCTTGGCCTCGGCCCAAAGCCTTCCCCCTATTGGCTGCGCTCCTGCGTGACACAGTGGACTAACTGTAGGCTCCCTTTAGCCCGAGATTAGCCATATTCATAGGCTTTACTCGCAAACACGCCCCTTCCCTCCTCCTCCTCCCCTCTGCGTCTCTCTCAGGTTCAGCTGCTCTGCCTCTTTTTAACCCCTGACATCGTCCGACGCACACTCATCATCGCCTTTTATTCTCGGGACAGCAAACCGGGGACTTTTAACTCTTAACTCTATTCAAGCAGCTTCTGTGTGCGTGTGCATCGGCCAGATGGAGGACTACCACAAACCAGACCAGCAGACTGTGCAGGCGCTCAGGAACATCGCCACCCGGCTCCGGATCAACTCCATCAAGGCGACAACTGCAGCGGGCAGCGGGTAAGAGGGGAGATGAGGAGACATGAAACCGAGCTGCAGGTGCAGGTGAACAGAAGAGGGACAAAACAAATGGGACTTACTGTCCTGGGTCAGGTTCTAAACGCGTACTGCCCTTGGTAATGATGGAAGGACACATCAGAGGAGGAGAAATGCGTAATGAGGGAATCTAAAACATGATGGACACAGTGTGCGCAGCAGACAACGTGCAGGAGGAGCTGCAGCATAAAGCTACCAATGATTTGATATATTGAAGCAGCGTCTTTCAGTCTTTGCGTCATGCATACCGCGCGTAAACTGAACCATTTTCTATAGTTTCACTGTGCGTAAAATGGATATGGGTCAGCCGTGTGCGCAATTTACGCACTGCTCCATAAAGAGTTCGGTGTAAAGAGTTAATGCACTTGTCATTTTCTCAGCTGGATTTGGGTTGACGCGTTTCAGAGAGCAGCTGGATTTAACACTTTTCATAAAGTGTTCGCTCCCTTCAGACTCTTATTTAGCAGATGGACTCGTCTGTGCAGGTTCGATCATGAACAGCTGCAGGTGCACCAGTGGTCCGCTCTCCCGCTTTACCCCTTTCACACTGTGACTGGTTATGTAACAGAGGAGACCGGATCGGTGCACGATGCCGTGCGTGCAACCAAGTGGTGCGCGGAGGCAGCGGGATGGAACCCGGGGGTCGCACGAACGCGCTCGCGCCGCAGCAGCGGCTGCGTGATCTTAATGTCGCAGCAGATCTAAGCAGCCGGAATTAAACAGGCAAAACACTCCCGGTGTGTAATTTCAAAATAAAACACGAAGTGACAAATGGAATGCAAGTTATTTTTAAATAAATAAATAAAAGGAAATATGAAACTGTCATTGCTGCATGTCCCTGAACATCTGATGCTCCGTGTTCCACAAAGGCTTTCCTTTGGTACTCTGTTCTCTCCAGTGATTGATAATTGATCACTGGGATCTTGGAGTAGTAGTAGAAACGTTTTTTTACTGACAGGCTGAATGAATGAGTAGACTTAGAACATCTGTGTCCAGTCTTGAGAAGCTGATTCCAAGTCGATCAAAATGTATTTACTAGTTCTTCTCTTCTGATAAATTATTTTTATATTTTCTTGGACACCGGCAAATGAAAGGTGTTTTTTCATTTAATCAGTGGATTCATATTTCAACAGAATTGTCAATAAAACAGTCATTTCTTATATCATCAAGAAGAGATCATAATTGGTCATCATCTCCTTCTGGTTTTTACCTTTTTTTATTATTTTCATTTGAGGGGGGTAAAGAACAAAGGCCGTAATGGAGGAGGCCTGAGTGGGGTATCAGCGGCATGTGGTTTGAAGATGTAAAAACTCATAACTGACCTTGTGTTGAGTTGTCTAACAGTTCAGGATTACCCACTGAATCATGTCTTTGCACTGTATGTACATGTATACTGTATGTGTGCACGTGGACAAGAGAGAGTGAAGGAGACGTCCTCCAAATGTATTTACACTATCTGATAAATGTCTGTGTGTGTTTGAGAGAGGGAGATACTGTGTATGTACTTACTGCCGTCTGACCCTGATAAAGTCAGTGTCCCATCTGCTTTACTCCACTCTCTGACCGCAGCTGGTCGGGCATGAATCAACCAGTTAAATCAGAGTTGAGTCAAACTCCGCCTCTGGTCCCTTCTGTCCATCTGCCTCCTCTGCGTCTCTGTGTACTTAAGATTTGAACTGAAGAACCAGGAGGCTCCTAACGTGTGATCCTATACCTCCTCTCCCTTTCCTTGCAGTCATCCCACATCATGTTGCAGCGTAGCAGAGGTCATGTCTGTGCTCTTCTTTCATACCATGAAGTACCGACCTGAAGACCCCCGCAACCCCAACAACGACCGTTTCATCCTCTCCAAGGTGATGATGCACGCCCACACACATCCATTTGTTACTGGGAGGCATCCTCAGAGGCATCATGTACAGCATCTGATATATTAGGCTATAGCATATGCATGAGCTCGTACATATTTTGAATATGTGTTGCCACAGTCCAAATAATCATTTAAATAAAGTCGTTCCACATTTATTACCATGCCATGAAATTAAAATGGTGTAGTTGATGGATTAATTGCGACTGATTTATCTAATAAATGTGCTCTGGAACAAGCATCACTCAACTGGACACGTCAATTGAAGTAGCTCGAACATCTGAATGTTGACACTGTGGGCTAATAGATAATTATGGACAGTGCACTGATGTGAGATGGTCCTTTGTGTGTGGGTTAATTCCTGCTTGTGCTCAGGGGCGGATCCAGGGGCGGGACCAGCCCCAGCTGAAATCTGATTGGCCCCCGAAGGGCCCCTGTACTGTCAGTGGTCTTAAATAGAAAAGAATAGGAATATGCTAACATTAAATATGAATAAATATGATTTTTAAATTTCTAAGTTGTTTTGAATGACACAATGTGCTTGAACAATGGATTCGTAATAACAAAATATATCCAATAATATTTGGCTTTGCTCAAAGCTATGGAGCTAACTAGCTAAGTAAAGAAGGGATGACTTAAGCGATGGATGGATGATGGACATATAATTACCCGCAGTTGTTTGAATTGCCCCCATGATGTGATCTGCACCACATGTCGTAATAACACAGATGAGCCACTTCTGAGCTTCGATCTTTTCCCTCTGCCTCCTCAGGGTCATGCAGCTCCTGTGTTGTACGCCGTGTGGGCAGAGACCGGCTACCTGAAGGAAAACGAGCTCTTCAACCTGCGCAAGGTCGACTCCATCCTGGAAGGACACCCAGTGCCGGTGAGGCCACATTCACACCTGCAGGAAGTTCTGGAATTGAAAACACATACATCCAATAAAACAACAGAAGTGCCTCAGTAATATGAAAATATGTCACTACATGTTGTGTGTGTTGATCAGAGATATTTTACAAGCATTTTGTGAAAAGTAGCTTAGATGAGGTTTAGAAATAGTTTGGATATTTCAAACATTTTACTAAAAGCACACAGCAGCAATGAGCTATTGAACAGTGGCTCCTCGCAGTTCAGTCCCTAACTATGCAGCACAAAACTCAGGTTTACATTCTTTGTGTAGTTTTTGCCTTTTCCATGTAAAATACTGCATAGTTTTACTTCTTCATGACAAAAAATCTGCACACTTCATGTCTGAAGACACGGAAAACACACATTGAGTACATGCAGGGACACGGTGACAAAGATGTTCTTGTGTGACAGAGATGGTCCGTCCTTGGTTCCTTTCTCCTCTGCTGTAGACAATGACATCCCACTAGACACCCACTGTAGCTTATGTCCCAACTGTTCCTGCTTTTTCCTTGCACATGGAAAAAGAGAGCAATCCACCCACTGTGTTTCACGTTTTCTGTCTTTACAAACTTGAGCTCTCCTGCATTATGTAGAAGAAGATACATTTGTGTGTGATTGTGTGTGCCCAACAGAAGCAGCAGTTTGTGGATGTGGCCACTGGATCTCTGGGTCAGGGCCTGGGAGCTGCCTGTGGGATGGCGTACACCGGGAAGTACTTTGACAAGGCCAGGTAACAAACACACAAACACACGTACAAAAACACATACAAAGAAAAACAGCCTCCAACATGCACATGACCCATATGCAGCAGCCCGGCTCGTATCTGCACATACTAAGGTGGACAACGTGAAATTATGCATGACAATGTACACTGCAGTGCAGCATGCTGACATGTGACATTTCAGCCTGGAGCTTTAGTGAAACAATAAGTGACAGGCCTGGTCTGGGATGACATTTAGGCAGCCAGTGTAGAGGGGCTAACCTCTGATCAGTTTTACCTACACATCAGCATGAATGAGGAAGGGGTCTGCAATATACAGTCTATGGTATCTGCCATTTACAGGAATCTGCTCTGTAATCTGAGACTAAAGAAGAGATCTAATTCATTTTCTATCTATGCAAAGATTAAATCAATATAATTTGTTTATTCTGCTGCTATTTAATGTCCAAACACAGTTACATCAAATTATATTAAAGAGCCTGGAAAGCAGTTTTGAGCTGAATGTGAGCTGACAGTATTTGCTCTCACAGATCAGTCCACATGTGTCCCCTTTGTTCTCGTGTGGTCTAGAAAGAGCCATGTGGGTTCCAGTCAAACAATAGACACATGGAGTTGTGCGGCCGATACAAGCACACAACACATTCCTCTCACATTGTCACAGAAGGTCCATGTGATACAGAAGCATGCGGGCCGAACCTCGACTTTTCAGAGGCATGGTTTTGTCTTTCAATTTGCACAGAACACACGGAGACGGTCTGAAAGGCAGTTTTGGTTTAGCACGGAGCAGACGCATTGAAACGGGGCGGTCAGCGAACGGCAGACTTGCAGTCTGTGATGGCGGCCCTTGATATCTAGCTCTCGCTCTCTCTGCATTCTGTGTGCACTCAATTGTTTCTGCTCCAATAATTACACATGCAAGAGCACAGTTCCTCCCTCGTCTCTCTGCCTCACCCTTTCACCTCATCTGCTCTCCCAAAAAAAAACTAGGTTTACGCGTACGCTGTGGATTTTTCTGAATACACCGTGCACGCGATTGCATACGTTGCGTGGGATTGTGCGTCCATGTGCAGGGGCATGTGCGCTGCCCCATGCAATGCTTGGAGCAGCTTGTCAAGCTAATTTGCTGCAACCTATCGGCGCAAGACTCAACTCTATCAACACCTCCTACAGAGACATGCACATATAGAAACAACATAAACTGCCGGATCAACAACATATTATCTCTTTTGAGTAAAGCAGCAAATATAACCACCTGCAAACATTTATATCCTCACATTTCATGTTCAAACTATAACAGGAAATCCCACATCAAGCAGACAGACCTCTTCAGGGTCTGTGAGTGTGTGTTTTAATAAAGAAGCGATACATGGATGAACCCGTCACATGCACTTATCAGCAGTGCAGAGATGAGGCTGAATAATTGATACTAGTCATTGTTTCATGCTTGTGTGACTCTGGTTCAATACTCTGCTGTTGTATGAGATTATTGGATTAAACACAGGCAGGGGTTCCCCCTCATGCTCCTTCACGCTTTGCACCGACTCCAGGGGATAATACAACTTAACACAGAGTGTATCGAGTGGAAGAGCTTTGGCTCTGTGTTGGCAGAGTGGAATGGTGTGGGTGACACAATGAGACAGGGGGGGTGTGGGTGTGTGACCCCAAAAAATGTTGGATATCAAGATTAAAATTTTATGTCATAATCTCATAAAAGCATTCAAAGTGTGTGTGTGTGTGTGTGTGTAAGGGGGGGAGGGACTGTTTCTAAGGGGAGACATCACTTTACTGATCTGTAATTCTCACCTCAAGGCAGATTAATATGATACACACACACACACACACACAAAATCCTGGGGGATGACTTTACTCCTGAACTGGATTCCTCTCGGTATCTATGTTCATATAATGAATGTAATAATAAGACTAATTATAGTAATTGTTGTAGTGGTTGTTGAGCAGTATCATGGGAGCAGTGTGGGGTATTTTACAATCACTTATCTGGACTCCAGAGGCAGAAACATCAACAACAGGAGGAGAGAAGAAGAAGCCGAGCTAGTAACATAATGAGATATGAATTTGTACAGATGGAGAGCGAGAGGAGGCGAGAGGAGCTCAGTGCATCATGGGAAGTCCCCCCGGCAGTGTCGCCACATTCTGTCACACAAACGGCATAACTAGAGGACGGTTCAAGACAAACCTCCCAGACAGTGACTCTGCCTCCCAGTGTAGGATGGTTCCACAGGAGCGGAACCTTTTAGAGACGTTTGAAGACAATAATAAACTTTTATACTGTGTCTGGTTGTAAATACTAACAACTATAGTTTTATTATAGTTTTCCAAATCTAAATTGTTTATTCTCTATTCAAGATTTTCCAAATTTTCGAAAGATCTACAAACTGCCATTTGAAATTTATAAAACCTGTAAAACAGGTAGGATTGTCTTCTTTTTCTTCCCTCCAGTCTCGACTCTCTTTCTCTTTTCCCTCCCTCTCTCCAGCTCCACCTCTGTTGAATTCATCTCTTCTCTTTCTGGTCCTCTTCCTCTCTTTTCTGTCTTCGCTGTGTGTTTTCTCGTTGCACTCGGAGTTGGAATGCGTGCTTTAATTCGGCATGTCTCTGCCGATCTTCCAGCTTTAATGAGAATGTGTCTATTTGACTGGAAAGCTGTCAGAAGTCATTATGCCATGGGAGCATATAGCGAGGATGATCCGAGCATTGCAGGGGGAGGGGGGAGGGGTGAAGGGCGTGTGTGTCTGTGTGTGAGTGTAGGTGTGAGGGTCATCTGTCACGTCGACCCCTATAGGTGGAAACTGAGAATGTGAAAATGTGTCAAGACGGAGAAAGGGGCTGAGACTTCTGATCTCCTTGTATCTATTCACTTCTTTCTTTCTGTCTGTTTGCAGCTATCGGGTGTTCTGCCTGCTGGGGGACGGAGAGCTGTCCGAGGGCTCAGTGTGGGAGGCCATGGCTTTCGCCTCCTTCTACCAGCTGGACAACCTGGTGGCCATCTTGGACATCAACCGCCTGGGTCAGAGCGAACCGACTCCGCTGCAGCACCATGTGGAGAAGTACCAGCGGCGCTGTGAGGCCTTTGGGTGAGCAGGGGGGAGTCAGGGGATGAGGGTGTGGACAGGAGGGCTAGTGCTGTGCTCTTTATTGCTGAAATATTTAAATAATTACTAGATTGGGACAAATAAGCATGTCTTCAAATGGTTTAATCATTTGTTATTAAGGAAACTAAATGGCAAAAATCAACTTGTTCCAGCTGGTACTTTTAAGGATTTTCTGGTTTTATATCATTTGTTGAGAACGTTTCAGTTTTAAATTACTGTCAAACATAACAAGTCATGTGAGGTCATCAGCCTGACCTCTAGGAAACTGTGATGGGATTGTTCACATAATAACGTTCAGATTAATTCTGATAAACTTTTATTTTGTATATTTTTGTGTTTTGTCAGCATGCAGTTTTGTGTGTTTGAAACCGTTGGACTGCTTTTAAAGTCTGATCTCTGTGTTTTCCCAGGTGGCAAGCTGTCATCGTGGACGGCCACAGTGTGGAGGAGCTGTGTAAGGTGCTGAGTCAGCCCCGCCACCAGCCACTTGCCATCATCGCCAAGACCATCAAGGGCAAGGGCATGTCAGGTACAGCTAGAATCACACTCAGTGGCCCAACAGTCCCCTTAAATTCAAATTCATCATAGATATCAAATTTTCTTTGCAAAGTTCCATTAATTATTCCCTGGGAAAATGTCGAAAAAAGTCTTATCTCGCACTGTCAAAAAGAAATCCTGACTCCACTCCCTGATCCAGATCCACACAAAATGTAGTGGGTTCTTTCCTGGCAGGGGAAAAATAACCTCCTTAGTGGAGGTAATAATGTGTTAGTGCAGTGCAGTGATATCCTGTAGTGTGTTAAGTTTATGTTAAGTACTTACATACAGTGCATCTAGTTTAAAAAGTGCTGTGCTTGAATAAATCATAAAAGTATAAAAAGGGTGTGAGCTGGTTAGGTTTTTTAAATGTTCCATAATTCTGTTATTGTGGGTCCAGATGACTTTCAAATTTAGATCTCAAACTCTTAAAGTAACCGCTTAAAGTACACACCATGTTTCATAACGTGACAACGAGTGTTTCACTCTAACCTGCTCCAAAAAACGATGACTAGGTAAAATTGTGACGGCTGAATGGGAATAACGGCTCCGTCAGAAGTCTTCCTGACGGCCGCCGGGGGAATGTCGTCGGTGCAGAGAGGCGCTAAACTCGCTGTAATCCTGGAAGCGCTTTAGTGATTTAGCTGCCGCAGCTCGATAATCCCTCAGAATGTGTAGGATTCACTCACAGCAACAGGCCATTGTGCTGGAGTTGTGATAAGAGTAAGGGGGAGTGTGCGTGACCAATGTTTGTGTGTGTGTGTGTGTGTGTGTGTGTGTGAAACACGCTTGTAACAGCAAGGTGTATGTATAAGAGAGGAGTGAGTCTTTATTTATCTAAGATTCCATCAGAAGTGATGAAAGTAAAACTGTCTCATGATTTTAACCTTTGACCTCTGAAGTCGCCTGTTGTGACCCACTGAGGTAGAAGATTGTTATGAGTGTGACAGACGACCATGGTTTATCTTATGTATGTTTTCACGTGCATGCACATACATGTGGAAGAGATGTATATGCAGGATGACAGGAGGAATTTGGTTTATAGAGTATATGTACTTTTTATTTTCAGGATAATACACGTGTCTAATTATTCAGGATTATGTTAAATCAATTCAGTTGATTCATCATTTGGTTGTCTGCTGCTTTTAAAAACACAAATTAAGCAACAATACATAAAAGTAACACGAAAACAATGAATGAATAAAGGAATAAAAACAAAAAATTTAAGCCTGGCCGTCCATTACAATTTTGAAAACTAGAATTTAAACAGGGATTGTGATACAACAAAAATAAATGTTAAGCTTTGATTAAAAGAAAGTATTTTGTCGGTCAGGATGTCCCAGAGCCTCTGAGCTCTTCTTTCAAAAGCTCTGTGCCCCTTTGTCTTTAGTCGAGAATCTGGAACAGTTAAAAGGCTCCTGCCAGAGGATCTCACAGTGCCAGCAGGGTTGCATGGGGATAAAGGATCTGCAACACACTGAGGAGTCAGACCATTGAATCATGTGTATTTCTTTGTGACTTGTTGGGGTTAATGTAAGAAATCCACCAGAATAATAGAATGATCAATAAAACAGGTGTTTTAGACTTGCATTAGTACTCAGATGTGTGTCTATGTGTGTGTTTCAGTGGCTGAGGATAAGATGGGCTGGCACGGCAAACCCCTGCCCAAAGACATGGCCGAGAGCATGATCAAGGAGCTGCAGGGCCGCATCGTCAGCTGCAGCAAGCGTCTCTACCCTGCTCCGCCGATCGAGGACGCGTCGTCCGTCAGCCTCCGCAACATCCGCATGCCGAGCGCACCCAGCTACAAATCTGGAGAAAAGGTACGATCGGAGGGGGCAGACAACATAAGGCCACGGCCAAGTTGTGTAACCTGAGTAATTAACGGCAGAAGTTCATTGATGTGTTGATCCGTTTGTCCCTGTGTGACCAGATCGCTACAAGGAAGGCGTACGGCATGGCCCTGGCCAAGCTGGGTCGCTACAACGAGCATGTGGTGGCTCTGGACGGAGACACAAAGAACTCCACCTTCGCCGAGCTCTTCAAGAACGAACACCCCAACCGCTACGTGGAGTGTTACATCGCAGAGCAGAACATGGTGAGAAACAGAGTGGAGAGGTTTCGGAACCACAGCACAGTGGTTCAAAAGGCACTAAAACAGTGAATATTGTAATTATAATACATTTTAAAAAAGGTTTAGTGTAGTAACTGCTGTCCAGGTGTTATTTATTGTAAGTGAACAATAGTAAAAGATAAAAAATTGTTTTTAATATTATGAACTGTATTCATTTTGATATTTGCATTCTCGATTGCAAGTTAATATTTTCACCATGTAAAATTCCTCTTGGCTGTGGTTTGCATCTTAAAGAACGGGTTTATCTTAAAGTCATATATAAGTAAGTAATGTTTAGTGTAAAACGGTTTTGTTTGTGTATGGAGGCTCATTCAAACCAGAATAGCAGGTTACAGCCACTCGAGCTGCTCTGTGAGGCTGAGCTAAACGTCGGCTTGCTGACACTGCTGAGCGGCTGATAGAGGCTGAGCAGGTTTGATGTTCACCATGTTCACCTTCATCTTAGTTTGGCATGTTAACCTTTGCTAATTACCTCTAAACACGAACGCTGAGGCTGAGGAGAATGTGGGGAGGTCAAAGCTCCTTGTATAAAGTTCAAACCGGACACTTGTTTTGTTGTTGTTGTTTTGACCTGATGAGAAAACTATTGCACACGAGATGATCACCAAAGTGATTACAAGAGGGTTATTATAGTTATAGTTGTTTTTTAAGCAAGATTACACAAAAACAACGGAAGGGATTTCAATGAAACTTGGTGGAAGGATATGAGTCAGAGAAGAACCCGTTTACTTTTGGTGCAGATCCAGGATTTTTTTAACACTGCGACACGATGGAGCATTTTTTCAATTCATGGATCTTAATTAGAAAAGAAAATTATACACAAAGGATTATAAACTCCTGAATTGACTCCATTCAATTTTGCTGAGGCATGGGCCATGACCTGAGGATGAGCCCATTAAATTTGGCGGCAAGGACATATGGGCGGATCCAGGGATTGTTTTCACTTTCTCTAACATGGGGAGATAGGGCGTTAGCCTTGCAGAGGTATTTATATATGGGGGTTGTAGTGACATTTCACTTAAAAAAAATGTCCACCTCTTGTTGACGCTTGTGGAAAATGATGAAGTGTTCAGTTAATAATGTTAGTGTCCATTACAGCGATCGAATAAATATATCAGCAGAACAGGGAGAGCAGTACTCCAGTCATGGTCAGTGACAGTGTAGCTGCCACTAGTCACTGTTTAACTCCAGAGGCTGAACTCTACATCTTCATAAAAGCTGCTTTTTCTGCAAAACTCTAATTCTGCTTATGACTCTGATGATCTCTTACACACACATCCTGTTTTCTCCCACCCTACCTCCCCCCCGTTTGTCTCCCTTTCCTCTCCTGCAGGTGAGCGTGGCGATGGGTTGTGCCGTGCGCGACCGTAACGTGGTGTTCGCCAGCACCTTCGCCACCTTCTTCTCTCGAGCCTACGACCAGCTGCGCATGGCCTCCATCTCTGAGAGCAACATCAACCTCTGCGGCTCCCACTGCGGCGTCTCCATTGGTCAGTGCCCACCTCTCTTTCCACCAATCATGGCAATCTGATTGAAATGACCCGATATGGTGTTATATTGGAATTCATATGAGAAAAGGAAGATAAACGTGACATTACTGGTTTCAAATTAGGGTCATGAACATTTTCTTTGCGTTTAAATTGTGGAAGATGTTTTTGACCACAGCAAACATGGATTTATTATAATTTCCTCCACTTTCAATTTGACTCTTCTGTCCTCTCACTACACCTTTTTCTTAAATTCTGTTTGGTGCATTTGGTCTTATTCAGTCCACTGAAGGATATAAAAAACGGATTTTCCAAACAAATATCTTGGTCAAAGTAAATCCAAAAGAGTCTATTGATTGTAAATATGTTTTAAAATTACGAAACAATTTTGCCTTCATCACAAAGTACCTTAAAACAGAGACTAAGCAAAACCTGAGATAATCAGTCATAAAATCACGTTGTAAACTAGAACGGCAGTAGAGCATATACCTCCGCCGAGGCTCAACAAGACACACACACTCATAGATATACAGTACATGGTGCGGCTATCTAAATAGGCGAGATTATTTTCATCAAGCTCCATAGGATATTAAGGATGTTTTTTTTAAAACACGTCCTATCCCACAAATGTTAAAGTGAAAAATACATGACCTGGATCCGCCCCAAAATCGAATGACTTCTTTCTTGGCCGATGTCTCATCTCTCCACCAAGTTTCGTTGTAAATCCTTTCAGTAGATTTTGCGTAATCCCGGTGACAAACAAATGAGCCGGGGTTAAAGACGTGATCTCCTTGGTGGAGGTAAAGAACATCAACCTGCGCTCGTCTTTAAAACAAACTATCCGTGGAAAATCCTTCGTTCTTTGCTGTTTCATCAGTTTCACTGCAGTGGGTTGAACTTCTCCTTCACTTTGTCTTGGTCTCAATTTCCCTGAATCCTGAACTCTTTTTGTCCTCTCACATCCGGTATCAGCACTCCTCCCCTCCTCCCTCCATCCCACTCTCCATCTCTGTGTGTCATGAAGGTGACGACAGAGCGGCCTGATTCTCTTTTACCTCCTCCTCCTCCTCCTTCTCCTCCCCTCTCTCCTTCTCCTCCACCTCGTCAGGTATATTGCATGCCCACGTTTGCAGTTTGCATGCATGCCAGTCTACTTGAACTTATTTCCCAGCCTTAAGTGAACATTTTGGTCGTACTGCACCTGACTTCTGTCTGTTTGCCGCTGTGTGTGTTCAGGTGAAGACGGGCCCTCTCAGATGGGTCTGGAGGATCTGGCCATGTTCAGAGCCATTCCCACTGCGACCCTCTTCTACCCGAGCGACGGCGTCTCCACTGAGAAGGCCGTGGAGCTCGCCGCCAACACAAAGGTTTTCATTTACACCTGTCCTAAAAAATGGGGGATAAAGAAAAGTACAATTTCAAATCCACTGTTTGTGCCAAAACTAAAGTGTGAATTCTTTCTGATTCTTTCTAGGGTTTGTGTTACATCCGAACAAGTCGCCCAGAGAACAACATCATCTATAATTGCAATGAAGACTTCCATGTTGGTCAGGCAAAGGTTTGTGTCCGCGCTTTCCATCCGATCGAATCACTCAAAAATTGGAATTAAACCTATGTATTTTTGTAACTTTTTTCTGTTTTCATCCATCATGATGGTTACCACATTCTGACTTGTACACGTTTTCATCATGCCTACACACAAATATATCTTCTCTTCCTACTCAGGTTGTGTACAAAACCAACGATGATCATGTGACTGTGGTCGGCGCAGGAGTGACCCTTCATGAGGCTCTGGCTGCTGCTGAGATGCTGAAGAAAGGTACAGAGAAAGAAATTATAAATAAAACCAACTCATGACAGCATTCAAACACTGTAAAATCCAGCATATTGTGTGTTATGGCTTCCATTTATCATTTGATATCTGAGGACTAAGTCGACTTTAATACTAAGCGTCAAATAGGCTAAAGGTGCATCCTCCTCTCTCCTCCCTCAGAGAGAATCAACATCCGTGTGGTCGACCCTTTCACCATCAAACCCCTGGACTCCAAGACCATCATTGACAACGCCAAGGCAACCAGAGGACGCATCATCACAGTGGAGGACCACTACTATGAAGGTGAGGAGGGAGACAACACTGTCAAATTCATAAAATAAACTTCAAACGAAACAATTCAGGGAAACTACAATAGAGTTTTAGGGCCATGTTGAAGGGAAAAAAAGACAATCGAGAAGAAACTCGTAATATTATGAGAATTAGGTCATAATATTGTGAGAAAAAATCTTAAAGAGTAAATTTCCTGATGATGTGGTGCTGATGTGACAAAAGATTAAATATTATCATACATATATTATTTTTCAAACATATGCTATGCTTCACATTCCTCATTTTGAAGCAGACAATATTTATATTTATTCATTTATCAAATATTAACTTTACTATCTCATTTCCAAAGACGTTTAGTCTGTGGATGCAGAATGTTGTTTCATGAGACAATTTATGTCACATACTTTAAACTTCTGTAAGTTCATTTTTCAACAGCTCCACAATATATAGAGCCAGCTCAAGTGCATTTATCCTTTAAATCCACTGAATTTTCTGATCATGCACAATTATACTCAGGACAATCTCCTCTGAGAGAGTAGAAGACATTTTGTGTATCATATGTATTCATGTGTATCACCTCATGAATAAAAAGCACCAAGCAACAAAGGACAAGGGTCCACCTGCCGACAGTCTGAGGTGTCGTACAAGAGGATGGAAGAAAGACTACTAGGAGAATGCAGATGCGGTAGATGGCAGAGCATTGTGTTGAGTGTTGTGTGGGTGAAGAGAGGGATGGAAGATGCAGAAAAGGTGAAAAACAAACAGTACATGAAGGGGGAGGAGGAGGAGGAGGAGGAGGAGCTGGGAGAGCCTGTCAGGGCTTCTTAATTTCAGCTGTGGCCTTTGGGCTCTCGCTGACCTACATTCAGTACCAGCATGACAAAAACGAGTGGCTCTGTCTCGTCCTCTCTTTCATTGGGTTTGTATGCGTTTTTGTTCTTTTACATGTAGTTACTTTCTCCATCCTTTGAGATTACCTCCATCTGCTTGACAAAATAGTCAAAAGAGAACCAAGCAGTCTCACATGGTTTATAGATCTGGCTTCCCATTCAGTAAATATTACTGTACTGTTTTTGTTTTTTACCACTTTGCATTATTTCTTGAGTGATTCGCAAAAAATATTGAGAAATCACGTAATGTTAAAGTAAAAAAATAAAAATTCTGGGATCCGCCCTCTTAACCAAATCCGCTCTAAAGATTTTTGGTTCTTTCTTGGCCCAAACCCTTCCTCAAAGTTTCAATAAAACCTGTTCAGTTATTTTTGCATTATCCTGCCTACATACAAATACACAGACAATCAACAATAACACATAACTTTTTCTTGGTGGAAGTAATGTATTCCTTCAGTAATGTGTAATATATTCAAGACGTTGGCTGTTCGCAGCTTTTAAACACTGCTGCCAGTTTCTATTTTTAACTCTTCACACGCGGTTTCATGTTTTCACAAGAAAATCCGCCTCTTCACACTTTTTATACTTTTCATATTTTTATCAGCAGTGAGCAGCTGTTTCAAGTGTGTGTTGGATTCTAGTGTCCATCAACATCACACAACAACACATGTTGTTGCATCTTCGGTATAATCAAAGTCCAATGTGACACAACACATCTCTTTCTCTCTCTTTCTCTTTTGTGCTCATGTTACACTAATGAAGGACAAAGAACAAATAATCACTCCCTTTTCTTCATTCTTGGGCTTTTCTGCCTCACTCTCTCACTGAGAAATGTTTGGAGGGGGAAGTTAAAAACAAAGTGTGACAGAAAGAAGGGAAGGGAGAGGAGTGTTCTGGGAGGGAAGGTGAGACAGAAGAGCAGCGAGGAAGAGGAGTGAGAAAGTGGAGAGAGGGCGGTGTCAGTCCTGTCAGTCCTCATCACATCGCTCCACAGCCCAGCCGTCTGTGGAGGTGTGAGGAACTTGATTTGACAGGAGGGTGGAGGAAAGGAAGACATTTGTTCCATTTCTTAAGCCACAGTTGTGACGGTTTGATTTCCGGATTCCTCAGGTGGTCTGGGTGAGGCTGTGTGCTCGGCTGTCGTCAACGAAACCGGCTTCACCGTCCACCGCCTGGCGGTTTCCCAGGTGCCACGCAGCGGTAAGCCCCAGGAGCTGCTCCGGATCTTTGGCATTGACCGTGACGCCATCGTGCAGGCCGTCCGTAAAATGCTCAGCACCTCCGCCAACGCCAAGTAAGAACACTGCGGCCCGGGGGCAGCAGCTGCAACAACATGGTCGAGGACACTGTGGTAAACTGGTGATTATCATGGAGGCAACAAACAAACAAGCCAACACGGGAGGATAAGCTCTTGTGGCCCACTTACGCTCTCCTCCCCCTAAAGCTATCTGAAGCATTTGTCTGGAAAAAAAAAAAAAAAAGATTCCATTGTTTTTTCTCTTTCTGTCTGTCATCGATGTGATCTGACAACCCCACCCCCGATTTTTTGCCCCATCTGTTTGTGAGTTCAGTAAACACACCTCCGCCCCTTCACACACATACACATACACACATACACACAAACACACAAACAACACACACACTGTATATCCACACCTGCTTCCTACCTCCCAGAGAGAGAGATCTGGTGCTGCTGTAGTGTCTCAGTAAAAGCAGTGAACGTGGTTTGGAGTCTTTTTTTTATCATTTCTGTGGAACCCCTCTCACTTCTTAGGCGCAGCATTTCAAACGTCTGCGCCCAGTACGACTTTGTAAACCCCCCCCCCCCCCCACCCCACTATAGCCAGCAGGGTGTGGAGAAACTCTGGTCTGGTCTGTTTGAGCACTGACTGTTTCTAACCCTTCTGACCCTGACTTGGACGGGACTGCTTCACACCAATAAAGGGATGGTTTCTTCACTATTCAACTGTGTCTGACGTCTTTCTTTTGGGTTTTGTTGTGTATGAGACAAGGATCAGTGTTACACTGAAACAAAAAAGAGACGTTCTGTCTAACTTTACATCAAAATTCAATTAGTTCACATCCTGTAAAACAGTGTCTTTTTAAAGGTTGCATAGTGAGGTTGAAGACATAAGTCAGCAGAAGAAAACTACTTTATGTCTCTGCCACAATCATTTATGTTATTATTCATTAGCTATCATTGCTAAGTCCATGGCTGAAACCATGGATGTGAACAGCTATAGGGCTAAAGCTGCACGTTTTATTATTGTGGCTGCATAAACATGAGTAGCCCAATAGATGCTAATGTTTGACCAAATTAAATCACGATATCATCCAGTTAGAAAAGATTTTAAATTAGGATGCAAAGTGAGGCCATATCCCCCCCCCCATCATGTGTCCCTGTCCAAACTCATGTTTACGTTGTGACTGAGTCTGAAATTGCTAAATATACGTTTTTACGCTGCTTGATGCACATAATGTCAACTCGAAATTATCTGAATTTATTTGTTAAGAGTTTATTTTCAAAGTTTGAATATTGTGGTTTGCAATTGACTAGATGACAGAGTTAAGCTCAACACACAGTCATATTTCTAAGTAGTTTACAGGAAACTATACCTATCTGGATGAAATGGCTGATGAAGCCCTCTTAGGTTTTAGTCAAACCACCAGCAAAGCTCTAGTGCTGCCCAAGACTGTCCACCAATTGTATCTCTAGTGTTGATTTCAGCGTAGTTGTTAGCGCCACCTACAGGTTAACAGGTAAAGGGAAAAAACTAAATACATTTTAACTTGTTCAAAGCACATGAAATGCATCAAAATGAAAAAATGTAAGACTAATTTGCTTTCCCATTTAAAATAAATATAGGTCAGCAGATAAACATGCTGCTGGCATGTTATTAGACTACAAAAACTCAATATGTAAATGTGAGTGTATACCGTATATAAATTACAATTAATTGAATTATGTAAATTATTAAACATAAAACTGAAAAATAAAAGTATCTGAATAAATCATCCTACACTCATATTTGGAAAGTGGCTCAACCTGAGGAGTCATTTCACTCTTCAGTTGTGTGACTGCAGGGCTGCTAGTGTGGTGATACATGTCAGAAACATCAGGTTAAAACTAACCAAGTAATAATAATGTTAGCCCTCAATTTCCCCTGATGGTCCATAATGTTTGTATAGGTTGAAATAAACTTTTCATCTCTTAGAGGAATAATGTGTTGATTTAAACTCTCCATCCTGTCCTACCCTAATCCAGTTTGACCCAGAGTTTAATCCAAATTAGAATCCAATTAGATTAATTAAGTCTGTCTAATTATATAAAAATAGCTGATAAAATTAAGATGGTTGTTTGAAAGGATAAAGGTTATTAAGCGTTTGACCAACATCCTGTCACCATCACAGGGTTCAACATAGAGGCAAGCAACCATTCACATTCACAGCTGTGGTCAATTTAGATTCTCCAATACAATCTGCATGTCTTTGGACTGTCGGCGTACCTGGGGGGAAAATATCAAAGAAAGACCCTGACCAACGCAGGATTCGAACCGAGAACCTTTCGGTCAGGCGACAGTGCCAATCACTGCATCACCGACCATTTCCACAATGCAATGGTGTCCAAGAGGGAGATCACTAAACCCATTCAGGTTAAATTCAGGTTTAAGTTCCCCAAGTGAGTCTAAGTGAGTCTTGAGGTTCATCTGAGCCTGCAGCTGCCATGTGCTGTGCATATTTAATGTGTGTTAATAATTGAAAAGCCCATTGAAAAATTCACACAGACTGCAGCAAGTGTACGTGAGCATGCGCATATGAGAAGTGTGTGGTGCACGACATTACAACTGTTAATATCTGTGTCCTTTCATTCAGGTTCACACAGACTGGGCTCTGCTTTTCAGCAAAGTCCCAAAGGAAAGGTTCCCAATGAGAGATGTATCTGTGTATCTGTCCTGTTACAAAGGCTAAGAACTCTTCACTGGACTGAACTTCATAAAAAGTATTCGTTGAATTGCCGATATGCAGCGGTGGTTGCTTGGTTACAACATTTATCTCTAACATTTCTTATAAAGTAGAAAGCCAACAAGCTCAACTTGACCTTAAACAATGTGATTTCAGACATATTCCGAAAGTTTTTTAATTGTTTCTTTTGAAAACTATTTGAATCTGTAGAGGACAGACTGAATGCATTAGTATACAGTATGCAACTCTTGTTTTTATTACATAGTAGCTGATCAGTTGTAAGTATCAAAACTGTGCATATATAACTTGCGTCTTTTAGTTTTTTTGGGGCTTTGTGCAGTTTATTCTCGGGCAAACAGACCCCTTTAGCTCTGGCATCTCTCTATTGATAGGAGTAATCTGGGTTTAGATTTACACTTGCTTATACACGACAATTGTGTAACCAAAGAGAAATGTGATTTTGTGTAAATCTTTCCTAAATGCAGATAATGTATCCACAAACACAAGCTTCAGTCAAAGGTCGGCACAGTTGTATTAAAGATGTTTTGTGTAGGTTTAGGGTGGAACAGCCGAATGCAGCACGACAGTAAGCTTCTCTTTGTCTTTGTACCCGACGGCGTTGCCTCTTTGTGCACCACACTGACCACACTGAACTCCAGCTGGTGAGAGGGACCCCAGAAGATTGGATGTGATATCTGGGCCGACCTTTGACCCCCGCCCCTATAGCGCAGCAGGAGCCCGTCTGCTCTGTGAGGAGGACAGAGTGTGTCAGCTGTGGCTGTGTGTGTGAGGGAGAAAAGTAAAACGGAGTGACACATTGTGTGCATGTATGTACAGTATGTGTGTGTGTATATGTTCATACTGTTCTCACACTGTATTGTGGGTGCTGGGAGCGGAGACAGGCGTCTATCTCTGAAGGCCGTCGAAGCATCTGTCTGCGTATCTGTCAATCTGTCGTATGGATTCTTCTCCACCAATGAACACACAACACCCACTCTCTCACACACACACACAACGTACATATGAGCAAATGCGGAGCAGCTCACACACCTGTCAAATTCAATTGCTGCCGCTTTAGCACCTTTAAAACATGCATACGTACATGTCCCTAGCTCACACATAAATTAGTTAATTACATACAGCCTGAACATAGCAAACACACACTAAGCAGTTATTATACACTCGCCAATACAAAACCACAAACATGCACACAATCCAGACTGTCAGAGTCCATCACACACAGCAACACGTTTCAACCACTGAAGAGAATTTTATATAAAGACGGGATCGTTTCTGTTTCGTCTCTGTGTTTATATACATTATGTGACAGTGCTACAGGGTCCCCCACTCCCTTCCACTTCACTGAGCCCCTGCCCCCCACACACACACACACACACACGCACACACACTGATGTGCACACATGCGTTAACAGTCGACCTCATGGCCAGCGTTTCAGACACAAAGGAATATCAATGTATAGTACTCTATCAGAGTATATCATTTTAGAGGGTCAATGCATCTAAATATAAATACCTGAAATAATAAATACTTTAGTTTTTTGGACCCTACTGTACAGACATTTTGGAAATGTTGAGAGAATTGAAAGGTGATGGAATTTCTGATGCTAAAGATATTGGAAAAAAATTAAAATATGAAATTAGTAAAAGCTAGAAGCTTCCTCTTTTTTTAGGAGTAAGACAATCCACTGATCTCCATGAACACTGACTAGACACCTCAAGGAGGAAAAAGTAGAATTTTGTGGGCGAAATGTTCCTTTGATGGATAAAAGCTAGATTAGAGTTGTGATTGTCATAATTCCACACAGAACTTCCTCTTAATCCTCTGACTTAAAGACATTTTAACCTGTTTATGCAGCTCAGTGAAAATGTATTCATGCTTGAAATAGAAATTTCCATTAAAAAAGCACTTGAGTACTGGAAGCATGAGCTGTAGGAGAGAAGTGTTTGATCTGTGGAACTGCATCAAATATTCAAAACAATTACACCTTAATGAGAGAAGACATAAATGTCGCAAAAGTAAACTAGAATGGAACTCAGTAGAAGGCAAACCTCCGCAAAAACAGTTTCCTTAAATTCAATTAAGCTGCACCACATTTCATTTACAACAGATATCAGTTCCCTAAATATGCCTGTTTTTCTAATCACGAACCATGAATTAATCGGAGAGATTTTGGAAAATGTTGCAAAATGTCCTCTCTCACAATGTTAAAGAAAGTGAAAAAAATTCTGCTGCCTGATCTGCACCAGAATGTAATGGGTTCCTCCCTGATCTACACCACATCCTTCCAGCAAGTTAAATGGAAATCAGTTCAGTACTTTTTGCGTCATCGTGTGAATAAACATCAGTGAAAACACAACCTCCTTGCCGGAGGTAATTAACAAGAGGGACAAAAAGAGAATAATCAGAGTAACATTTATTTTTTTCTACTATACAAGTCTCTTCTACATTCCTCCTCCTCCTCCTCCTCCTCCTCCTCCTCCTCACCCCATCTGTCACATCCACTCAGCCTCCCTCCCTCCTCCCCCTCTAGCTCCTGTACTCCTCCCTACAGTGCTCGAGGAGCGCCATGGGCTCCCTGAAGCACCGTGTCACTGCATCAGTGGCGGCGAGCTCTTCCTCCATCAGCGTCAGGTCAGAGCTGCAGCTACTCAGACGGTCACTGATGTGTTGCCCCGCCCCCCCCCCTGTGCGATGCCTAACCAACACCCTACATTCACCCCGCCCGCCCCATGGTGGTCCAACACATAACGTGATGCCATGCTAGCCAGTGAACAGTCGGGTCTCTTGGCAACGGTAACCAAGGTGACAAGGATGTCCTGGAAAAAGGGTCCAACCACCCAAAGTGAGAGCGAGGCGATGAAGAGCTCCGACCTACAGTTGGGCTCCGAGAGTAGACCTCCAGCTGAGAGAGAACAGACGTGGAAGAAAAAGAGAGGGAAAAAAAGGAGGAGAGATGCGGGCCGAATAGTTTGAGGAGTCAGGGCTTCCCATCGCTTTTTCCCTTCCTCTTTCGCTTCGCTCACCCTCTTCCTCCGTTCCCATTATTCGTGCCACCTCTTCCTCCCACTTCTCCTCTCTCCATCCTGTATTCCTCCCCCTGTGGTCTCTCCATCCCCCTGACTCCTTGCGGTCTCTCCGTCCTTCCTGAAGATAGAGAAGAAGGGAAGAAGCGATGGGAGGAAGCGGGGCAGAGATGGAGACCATGGATAACAGAGGGGGGAGGAGAGAGGATGTGTCGTAGTGTCGACTGACTCCATCTTAGAAACCCACCATTTTACATCTTTCTGCCACGAGGCGGACTGTGCTGCTCACATCATTAAACATGCTACAGCTTTGTAACGGCTCCACAGGAGAGACGCTCACTTTATATAAGTGATGGAAAATGTGAAGCTGTGGTTTAATGTATCTCACCCTGTAGTCCTACCAGTGGAGGTGACCTCAGTCCAGAATGTGGAACCTGCAGCATCCTCTCCAACACCTGCACACACACACACACACACACACACACACATTCAAACTAACTGTGGCCATTTAAAACAACATCGGTGATTTCACTAATCTCTCATCAACACAAACACATCACCTGACAATATACATACATGTGTTTGTGAATCTGACAAACTAAATCATTCAACATGAAAAAACATTGTTGTTTACGGTTGATTTACTATCATACTGTACATATAAATGCATCCTGTAAAGTGTGTGCACTACCAAGATATTGTACAGATGTTTTTTTTTCCACTACAATCATATCCTAGTGCACATGAAAGCAAAAAATGTAATCACTTGTGATGTGAAATTGAAGCAAGAACTAAGGTGGAGTCAGACACTCACAAAGAGATCGAATGTTCCATGTGGGTTTTCTTTTGTTCAGTACATCAGTGAGGTGATGTCCTGGTTCCTTGGGAAGACAAACACTGCTCTCTGCTGGATACAACTCGTCCCGCTGCAAAAAACATGGCTGAGCGCGAGTGTCACCTTCGTCTTACCTCATTGGTCAGAGGCTCAACTTACGCTGGTTTGGTCCTCGTCCAGAAACATTAATGATCGGCCTGCTGAGCTGGGACGGCATCTCCAAAAGATTTGGACTTCATCTGTAGATCAAACACATAGTTATACAAACAACAATAACAGATAGAAACATGTGAACTCTTATTTTTGTATCTCGCACCTAACCTACTCTAAACTAGTGCCAGAGGAATTTACGTTTTTTATGATGTTTGTTTACATTTTTTTAACGTTAAAAGGATTTTCTTAAATCACGTTCTATATACTTGGTTGTATTTTTGTTTTCTTTTTATTTATAGTTATTTATTATAAAGTTTATGGTTAAACTGTAAAATTTCAAGCCTCAGTTACATGTCTTTGTCGCAAGAGAAGAGCTCTCTACACATTATTCCAGGGGAATGGTGCGACCATGTTTGATTCCATTCAAGTACTTTTTCCCCTTCAGAGGCCGAAACAACATCCCCACCCATTTATCACCAATCAATGGAAAATATACTAAAGGTCATCACGACAGCATCAGCAAACTCTTGTTTATTTTCTCAAAAGAAATCAGCAGTTATTCAGCTTAGTTCTACTCCATGTTTTCTGCTGGTCATCTCCACCATCCCCCTGCTCGATGGCTCGATGCCCCCTTAGGAGGCCCCACACCCCAGTTTGAGGACCACTGCATTAGTCTGTCACAACACATCAACCACAGAAACTCAGATCTGAGCCGCACGAGACCTCTGTGTGTGTGTGTGTGTGTGTGTGTGTGTGTAGTGTGAGAGTAGATCTTAATGTGTGTGTGTTGCGTGTCTGTAGCTCTGTTACAAACACACACACTAACAGCTGGAGGAAAAATCAATACCTGGACAGGACTGAGCTAACAGGAATATACAGTGTGTATTATATTGGTTTTATCTTGATACAACTCAAATGATGCAGTATGTTATTAATAGGGCTGCAATTAACAATTATTTTCATTATTGAATAATCAATTTATTGATTAATTTTTTGTTCCATAAAATGACGGAAAATGTAAAAAAAAAAAGTCTATCTGTGTTTCTAGAGCCTCAACATGGCTCAAATGCCTTGTCCACAAACCAAAGATAATCACTTTACTTTTACATAAGAGGAGCAAAGAGAACTATTATTAATATTCACATTTACAAAGCTGAAATCAGAGAATTTTGACTTTTTCATTAAAAAAACAATCAAACTGATTAATCATCCATCAAAATAGTTAATTTCAATAGTTGATGGATTAATTGTTGCAGCCCTACTACCATAACTGAGGTAAGACATTTTTAAAAACTAAAATAATTAATGGTATTTATAAAGGAAATGCATTTTTAGGAAAACCTACCACATTACAGATATATTTTTTGTTGTGTACATCATAAAATATGAAGAGTCTCTTTGCTCCTCCTTGTAAATGTCACATACAACCACTGTGGAACACTAGGTACAGTCTAATACATTGCAGCAGCGCCCTCTTGTGTTTAAGGCACAGAAAATCAGTCACCACATCTTTACCGTATATGACTGACTGATGACTCTACAGACAGACAAGCTACACGTCAATATATTGTGTTACGATTAAGAAACTTGGGAAATAGGTTTCTTAATTTGGGAAAAACGTCTAAACTGTGCATTTATTTATTTATTTAAAGCTTCTCATATTCTTAAGAAGAAGTGTTGATCCCACACTTGGGATGGAAACTGAGCAAACAAGCAGGGGAAAATGTGCATGTGTGTGATAAAACTACTTTTCTGTCTAATAAATGTTTCTATGTTCAAATGTAAATTGTAGAGTAGCAGCCGGAGTCTTCAGCTCCTCTCCTGAATCATGTTCCGGTTTCAGTTCAGGAAGCAGAAATCCTCTCTACGTTTAAGAGTCGGCTTAAAACCTTCCTTTCTGATAAAGATTAGAGTTAGAGCTGGTTCAGGTCTGTCTTGGACCTTCTCTTAGTTATGCTGCTGTAGACCTTGATTGTCGGGGGCATACGACACATGGAGATTCTCTTTCCTCCTCTTCATCACATTAACGTCTCATCAATACAATCTTCCTCTGAGTCCTTGGGCTTTATTGTTACAGATCCAGGATCGCGGCTGCAGCCCCATTGGGATCGTGGTGGCAGCTGATCGAGGATTATGATTACAACCAGATATGCTTAGATATAAAATCTGCCTATTACTACCATTACTAGCATTACTGCTATCATTACAACTTTCTTTTGTATAAATAATTTAAACATTGATACACCTCTCCATTTTCCACCTGTCTTTTCTCATGAAAGGTGTAAACATTGTTATTTTGTTGACGTGCTCTGTTACACGCGGCATCTATTACTCTTCTATCTGTCCTGGGAGATGAATCCCTCACATGGTTTTTCTTGCAGTTTGTTAAGGCCTCTGAGACAAATTGTGAATATGGGCTACTAAAATCAAAATCGATTGAAATGTGTCTGTGTTTAGGCACCTGACTGTTGAACTGTCCAAATAATTCCTCTGCTGGGCCAGAATCTTCTGCCACTGGAAACAGTGAGTGCCACCTGTGGTGAAGGAGAGAGGAGCATTTCACAGCAGGTACGAGAGTTTTTTTACATGTGAAGTATTGGTAACTGTCGGTTGTAAACTGTTTGAAAAGATAATTTCCTGAGATTGTTTAGACGTGATCAGTCATTGTTGTACGTAACAGCTTTTCTGCATAACCCTGACATATTGATCACTGAGGGTAAAGAGCATCTCAAGCTCGTCCTGTTTCACTACAAAGAAATCAGGACTTTCACTTTCTCATAACCAACATAGCCAAATGTTAATAACCTAAAAAGTGGCTTTATGTTGCCGTAAAGCTCTATAACCCAGGACGACAGGAGTATAAAACCTCATCCAGCAAAGATTTAGTGAACTGAAGAAGACAGAATGATTAAGTGTATCTGAAAGTGTACCAGATGTTCTGTGCTCCATCTGGGATATCCACCGTTCCCACATGTCCAGATTGTCTGTTGTCATTTCCATGATCTCTAGGCTTGTATTGACCAGCTCTGGCTTTATATTAGGCTCTGTGCGCCTCCACACTCAGGACAGACTCGCTCTGGGCACCAGGGACATGAGCCGGGGGGGAAGCTCCAGGAGGCAGCCTGCAGGTTTGAACACAACGATATTCTTCCAAGGTTAGTACAGAGAAAGACAGTGTTCATGTTTTTCCTTTATACAATATCAACATTAAAATTAGCTGCATCAGAAAAGTTGCTTTGTTAAACTACCAACGAACGATATTTCTACAAAAGTCAAACTGGTTGACTCATGTCAACCCATGAGAGTCTGTGTGACCAGAAGTAACATCGCCGTAACATTGCAAATTCCCCCTTTGTGAGACGAACAAAGGATTATCTTAATTATCTTAATTAAGCTCCTCCCTGCTGGTTATCTGGCCCCTCCCACATAACACCAGTCACTTCTCTGCAATCAAAAGACACCTGAACCTCAATCTGGAAAAATATAAGGAAAGAAACCAAAGAATTAAACAAGAATGAGGCACGGACACGTGATACATTAAAAATATTCTTTACTTCTCATTCACATTCCACACATGTATCTATTGGAAATTAGCATAGGCCTTCGCAAACAATCGCTCCTGGCAACATAATGTGCAAGTTCTTTTCTTCTTATCACTCTGCCGGCGGCACCGTTGCCAGCACTGCCGGCGCTGCCACCGGCGCTGCCACCGGCGCCTTTCTGCCACCGCCACTGCCGCCGCCGGCACTGCCGCCGCAGCTGCGGCCGTCGTCGTCGTCTTCTTCTTCTTCTTCCTCTTCCTCTTCCTCTTCTTGCCTGGTGTACCGTCAGTTTGTCCGCAGGGCATCACGTCTGCTGCAGGTGTCTGTTCGTCCTCTGACTGGGGATCTTCAGGTGTCGTCGTCGTTGTCTTCCTCTTCTTGCCTGGTGTACCGTCAGTTTGTCCGCAGGGCATCACGTCTGCTGCAGGTGTCTGTTCGTCCTCTGACTGATCAGTGTCGTGTCTTCCTCTCAACGCGCTGCAGGTGTCTGTTCCTCTGACTGGGGATCTTCAGGTGTCGTCGTCTTCCTCTTCCTGCCTGGTGTACTGTCAGTTTGTCTGCAGGGCATCACGTCTGCTGCAGGTGTCTGTTCGTCCTCTGACTGGGGATCTTCAGGTTTCTCCTCGCAGGCATGTTGACTGTGTGTAGTTGTCGCCTCAGGGCCGCTGTGACAGAGCAGCAAAACACAAACTTACTAAACGACTCTACAGCCTCTGAGTGACGTGGCCATCAAGATAAACATGTCCATATCAGTCGATAAAAAATATACATATTATAATTATCACGATAAATGTAAAATTATTTCTTTTAAGTTTGAAGATTGATTTTTGCTCTAAGTGAAGGTTGGGGTTTTAAAGAATTACAAACACAACAAAACGTTTTATGAATCTGAGGTCGATCAATTATGGGTTATACCTCCTCACTGTGCTTACACAATGCATAAGCATTACATATTAGACTTTTTTAGGAATCATACACCAAAAATAAATAACTAGGTTGCAAAATAATTATCCATGTAAATTAAATTACTGATTACCCTCAGAAATACAAACCCCAGAGCATTTGTAACATTATATAGGAAGGATTTTACATGATACCTCAGTATTTACCTGATCTGAACAGCTTCCTGTTTCGTATTTGCCACCTCACTGTGTTTCTCCAGCATCGCCACGAAAAAGCCTTGTGTGCGGGTCGTGGCGATGCTGGCGCGCAGACACTGAGTAAATGGCTCCAGGCCTCGTTCAGGCCACTGAGCCAGAAGAGGAACCAACCTGGAGGAAAAACCACACACACAAAAGCATTCAAGCTATAGTGATGTTCCATATTCCAAGCTCTTACTGGTCTTCAGTGAAACACAGATGTGAATAAACTAAATGTGCAAAGAACAAAACAACTACAGTATGTTGACCGACGCTGCTCTGGGAAACCATCATTCTGGCAGTGGGTGACTCTGGCTGGCAGATTTGATAAAAGTACTAAAGGCAAATAACTGGCCAACATACAATATCTCCTGACTTTCCTTTCTTTTCAACAACAATGAGAGACTTAAACAGAGATGTTCTGACAGCATTTGTCCCTGTCCAATTCCTGGACTTTGCATATAGTGACATATTGTGTAATGATCAGATACCAACGCATTCAAATATGTTATATAAAACTACATAACATATTTAACAGCTGAATACTACTAACCCTGTATTAAGTGATAATTGCTGTTATTGTTGTCTGACCTGGCTCAGGTTAAACCCTTTTGAAAAAAAATACAAACAGAATGATGCCAGACAACATTTATTATCTAGTTTATCTTGTCAAAAAATGTTCACATCAAGGGACCAAAAAGTAAAGCTCTGACTTTGACCAAACTTTGAGAAACATGTGTCTGTGCAGTTACAAATAAAGCAGGAGTGTTTCTCTAACACAGGGTGGACAGGCCCCTGACATGTCATACTGAAATACTCTCTAGAAAACAAACTCAATACAAGTGGAGGGAATGATGCCAAGTCACATGACCTAGACAGCAAATATCGATGAGTAAATGGTCAAAACTGAACAGCGGTATGACTATTTTCATTTGGATTGGGTGTTGCTACCTGAAGCCGGGGTTCTGCTGCAGACAGGCTCCTATGACGTCCTCATTCTCCTGGCTGTGGACGGAGCAGGTGGAGTAGACCAGGCGCTTCACGCGGGGGAACCTGAGAGCGTGGTTCAGGCACCGCAGCTGGAAAGAGGCCAAGGAGGCCAGACGAGCCTGATCCTTCTCCTTGTCGGCAGAGGTGCTGTCCCGGAGGCACACCATACCTGCAGATTATATCATCATTAATATTTCTATCTTAACACAATATGTATTTTTGTTGTAGCTGTTAATATGAAAATACAGAAACATGACTACACATTGTTTTTTAAAGTCGTCATGAGGCCATTAATGGATGGAACCAATGGACTAACCTCTAACAATTGTATTTCATGAGTTTATTATGTGTTATTATGTGACGTTAAATCATCTTTAGAGTAACTTGTTAATATATCTGTCAAGTATAGTCAAGCAAAGATCACAATATTTCCCTGTGAAATGTATTTGAGAACCCCCAAAAAAAATGTACGCTAGTAAAATTCATGTACTTCCAACTTTTACTTAGTTACTTTCAACCACTGGCAATAACATGGAAGCAGGTTTGGTGGTGGCGCTCTGCTCCTGTGATGCCCCAGAACAAACGGTTTAAAGCTCCACAGAGACCTGACTCCGACCCAGTCTGGAATGATTCAGGATTTTATATATTAAATTTATCTAAAGTGCTCATGTGCTCAAGCTAGTTTGTGATCATGTCTCTCATGTAACTGTGGTCACAGGTTTTTCGAAAACCCTTTTAAAGACAAAAGGATCAAACCAAGAGCGATGTCCAGAACCAAAATGTCCAGAGCATTCAGGCGAGGGGTGGCGTCTGGTTAGAGCGAGCAGGAGGCAGGACATGAAGCCCCTGAATCTTATTGTCTGTATGGCCCCTGTTCTATCCTGACATGTTCATATTCTTCCAGTTTCGCGTCTGTTATGCGTTAGAAAAGTCATCAACTCGCTCTCGCTTGTGAATTTTCCAGACATTTTCCTGCTGTATTCTCCCATGAGCTCACGCAGACATTCTCTGGTCTGAGAGCAGCTTTAGGATGTCAAAGACCTGTGAAGACAGGTGATCAGAAACCTGGGTCATGTACACACGGGGATAACAGATTACTGTACCTGATCCACTGCAGGAGGGATCCAGCAGGATGTACTCCACATCTTTATACTGCGCCCCGTCAGAGTCCACCTTCAGGAAGTCCTGGTGTGCCAGCTGATGACAGGTGACCCCGGCTCGGAGCAGGAGAGTCGACATGGTGGCCAGTCGTTTGGCGTCCATATCAAAAGCAAACAGCTTGCCCTTGTTCTTCATGATGGCGGCCAGGTGGCTGGTCTTGTTGCCGGGGGCAGCACAGGCATCTATGACATGGCAGCCAGGTGGAGGGTTGAGGAGATAGGCGGGGAGACAGCTGGCTTTGTCCTGCAGGATGATGTGCCCGCCCTTGTACAGGAAGTGGTCATGGAAGTCAGTTTTAGGAGCGAGGACCAGCAGCTCTGGCAGGTGCATGTCCCTCACAAAGTGATTCTCCTTCAGGGTGAGGTCCTCCAGCCTGGAGGCGTTCCCCTGGAAGGTGAAGCCATCCCTCTTCAGGTAGACCCCAACATCCTCCACGGTGGTCTTCAGGGTGTTCACACGCACATACCTGGGCAGGCTCTCCCCGGCGGCCTTCTGGACACCGGCCGGGAGCAGGTCTTCATTCCGGCTGACCTTCTGCTTCACCTTCATGCGGGCCAGCGCCGCCTGCAGCCTGGAGCGGTGCTTCATCATCATCACCTTCCAGGAGCCTCCGCACTTCAGGCCCTGTCCGATCAGCAGGTCGTACACCAGCACCAGGGCCAGGTGCGGCCTCAGCCGGGTCTGCTTCAGCAGCTTGGTGGACTCGATGAGCTCCAGCAGGACGGAGGAGAACTTCTGGGTCTCACACACCAGAGCGAACAGCTGCTTGATGTTGGAGAACTTACTGTCGTACACCAGGGTCTTCAAAGCGCCCTGCTTCCTCTCCGCCTTCTCCAGGATATCTGCGGCTTTCACGTACAGAGCCATGGCCACAACCAACCCCCAGTTAGCTGGCTAACCGGGTTAGCTGGTTACTTGCAGTCGGGCAGCTCCTGGTGTCTAACTAGTGACAGCTCTCTGACTCAGTCCTCAGCGGTGGACACGTGGTTTACTTGTCTCCTTCAGGTTTCATAAACGCAGCTCCTCGGTTGTTTTTCCTGCGCACATGGCACAAGAGCGTCACTGCGGAAGTTTGCGCTGGCGCATTGTTTTAGACGTAGTTGGTCTGTTCAGCCAATCACTGAAGACTACAGAATGACGCCAACAAATCATCACAGCTCTATAAAAACACTTTATTAGTAACATCTACTACAGTATACAATATGTGTTATGTATTTTACTGTACTCTCACACCTCTATTTACTTATGAATTAACACATTCATGTATTAATTATTTAATTTTTATACATGTTTGACTTTTTATTTTTTGTTATATATGTTCAATAAAATGTTCCTTTTCAGTCAATGATTTATCTGTATGTATGTGATTCTATTTGTATGCATTTATCTCTGTCACTGCTTGCACAGTGAAAATTAAATAACGGGAAAAACACTTTGGTGAAGGAAATGTCCTTTAGATAGATAGATGGTAAAATGAGGTGATTTCTTTTATAACAAACGTATCTTTTGGCAAAAAAATTAAAAAGAATTTACTGAAAGAAGTTGAACATTATATTAATCTGATTTCTAAATCAAATAGCAAAAAGGCTATTTAAACCAATATGTATTTCTTTCGAGTAACTTTGAGTAATAAACCTCTCGCTCTTCTGTTTTTTTTTCTTCTGATATTGTCTTTGTACACTCTCCCTTTAAAATGTTTTCTTCTCTATAATAAAGAATGAGGGAATTTAACAGCCACCATTTCTGGTCCAGCATCCAGTTCTTACAATACAAAAATACTTACTTTTTAAAATAAACTTTTATATTACAATTATTAAATAATTATTGATTAATAATTTATGAAATGTTCAAATGTGTATTTCAGGGTTAAACTTTGATTTACAGCATATTTCATCCAGATTTGGTTTCCTGGAGTCATAATGGTATTAAAATATTTAAAATATGTATTTTTTAATAACTTGTCAGTCTTTACAGTCACTATTCCCAGCTGATTGCAGCATTAGTTTTATTCTTAGCCACATGGTGTTGTTACAAAAAAGAAAACTTCTCTGACATGAATGAAAACACTGGGCCGTAAAGAAACTGTAGAGAAAAAAATGTCCTTAATATTTCGTACACAAACATTCTCTGGGTACTTCCATGTGGAGAAACAAAATGACTGAAGTTTAAACCAGTGTCTACAAACAAAATCAGTCAACTGTTATTCAATGTGAACTTTAGTTTGTTTCTAACCGTCTAACCCTGCCAATCTACAACAGCCAAACCATAGATTGTAGAGAATGAATGAAACTGGGATGTAGAGGATTTTTTCCAACAGGAAAACATCCTCAGAAACAGGAGGAAAACTGTTCAGAAAGCCATTTGCATCTCGACAAGACGGCCAATAAAATGAAAGATATGAACAAACAAGACATTGCGTTCTCATTCAGTTCACTGTCATGAGCCAACAAAGTACAACTCATAAAAAAGTTTTTACAAACATTAAAATCATCAGCTGTTGACTGACCTGCTGAAGAGAGGAGAGAACATTTCTCCATCAAGAGAAAACAGTTGATGTGTAGCAAAGATGCTTAAATCTGATTTAAGCATCTTTAAAATTATTTTGATGGTTTTACAGCAGATTTGTGTTTTTCTGTGGGAGACAGACAACTTCAGATTTTACACATCAGGATTCAGATGAATTAAAATTAATTCATCTCCTCCTTTGTCTGTGAAACAGAAGTGACAGCATGAGGTCTTCAGAGGAACTCATTTTAGTCTGAACTGAAAAAGCTGCAAAATGCAAATCCCTGTTCACTCCTCTGGCCTGAACCTTCTTTAGGCATGAATCAAACTTGGGAATACAGTTTCACAAGTCTATCCAATTCTGTTTTAACAATAAAGGTTAAGTACTCTGTGAAGGCAAAAATATGCTGCTTTTTACTTTCAATCATCTGAGCCCATACTCTGAGCTCTGACAGTAGGCCACTGGTTTTACATCTTGTTTTTTCATTCAGACTTTTCCGTTTGCACTTTTCAATTTCAGTTTGTTGCTGTTGCCAACAACAACAAAGTTGAAATTACACTCAGGTTAATTTAATGTTAGGAGAGATTGTGGATGTGCAAGCACCATTTACAGTTTAGCGGATGCTGAGTTTTTGTTTAATGTGATGTGACTAGCATAAAACAGTGAGTATGGAGAACAGATCTACCAGAGCCATTAATGACTGGATCCATCAGTGTTTACTGGCCCCATTGTGCTTTTTAACAGTCTTTGTGGAGTCCTTATATAGAAGCAGTCTCTCTGTGGTGTGATGTGGAAGATGGTTACTCTTGGCTCTTACAATACATGCAGCCATTGGAAAGAGTCTGTCAAAGCCGCCTGAGGTGGCCGGTACTGCCAGCAGCTTCTTGGCGATGCCCTGGAGCATGGGAAACCGATCAGCAGATTTCCAAAACAGTAGACTGGAGTTGCTCTCGCACTGTGGTTCAGCCAGGTACATATCAAGCTCAGACTCAGACTTCATGGTCTTTGCAGGCAGTTGGAGGAAGTTGAAGGTGGACTTGCGCTTGAGTTCATTTCCACTGACTCCATCGCAGTTGTTTTCATCTTCGCGGGCACCAGATGCCTCCATTGGTGTGTTGGTCTGGTTCTCCTCTTGGTCATCCGGCTCTTGTTTAAACTCCTTCTTGATCTGGTATTTATCTGCTTGCACAGAGGGATATACTGAGGCCCCCATGCTTTCTAATGTGGTTTCCATGATGGTGTGAGCATTGTGCTTTGTTGGAGGAGACAGGAAACCTGTCTTGTTTTCCAGTTTGACATCAGCAAACGGCTGAAAAATAAAATATATGCAAGACAGAGCGAGATATTTTAATTGATGCACTCCATATAAAAAACACAGAGCTAAATATATAAACAAATATACTGAGATTTAAATCAAATCTAAGATGCCCCGCAAAATTGCATTTTGGAGCATTCAGTTCATCAGCTCTCTGGATAGAAAATAGTTGTGACAGAACAGTCAGAGCTCTCTGCTAATTCAGTACCTGCATTTTGATCCTAGGGTTAAGCACAGCAGCGAGTATCATGTCCCTCTGGTGAATTAGGGATTGGAATCGTGTGTAGAGGCCTGTGCGCAGAGCCTTGTTGAAGTGGATGTAGTTGGTGACACTGCTTTCCAAGGTTTTATCCAGTCCAACGAGGGAGGGTATGATGAAAGATATGGTCACACCATTTCCTTGCAGGACCTTAGTTGTAAGAGGCAAAAGGGAAATGTTCACACATGCTCTTCTACAAACAATACCTCTCTAACAAATACTTCTTTGAATGTATTTGTATTTAGGGGTTCACAAGGAAAAAGATAGGTCTTATCCTTGAACTAAAGCTCAATGTACAACTGACAAACTAAGACATGCAGTGTTTCCTCTAGGATAATTTTAGCAGCTAATGGCTAAAGTGCTTCAGTATAAGATTAGACTAGATAGATCTATATTGATCCACACATCTGGGAAATTCACTTGTTACCGCAGCAGGCAGGTCAAAATGAGGTAGACAAGAGAATAAAGAAATTAAAAAGGACAATAGAATAAAAATAAAGAATTAAAAGTCAATTTAAAAACATATAACTAGCCTCAACAGTTGTGCATCCCTAGATGCACACAGTCGGCCAAAACCACTGTCAATGAAAACACGTAAAAAGTACAGACACACACAAAAACTCAGTCACATTCACATTTCTTCTTAAAAAAGGTCCAGTGTGTAGGACTGAGGGGATTAATCAGCAGAATTAGTAAAATAATGATCATAATTATATTTCAATTAGTTTATAATCACCTGAAACAAATTTTGGGTGTTTTTGTTCTTTGTTCTCTACATTGAGAGTGGGTCCTCTTCCACAGAGGCCGCCATTTTGAATAGAGAAACCAAACACAGGATCTAGAGAGGTGTCTTTTGAGTTTTAGTTATCTTAAGGCCACCCCTACATGCTCGGAAGGAGGAGCGAGAAGCAAGTGTTAATCTATCTGTTGTAAAATGGTTGGTTGTAAAATGCAACTTCACCACCAGATGCCACTAAATCCTACACACTGAATCTTTGCTTAATTAAGGCCCACAAATAGGTCCCAAAAGTGTGAGGATTAACGTTCTCTTTTACCTGTAAGGCCTCCTCAAAGGGCTCAAGGAGACTCAGGATGTCAAAAACTTGCTCCCTCTTGACCATGATCAATGGAGGGGCGCTGGCTGTGTCGCTGGCCTCTATGCGGGCCAGGGCAAGGACCTTTAAAATGGCGCTCCAGGCAGACTCCTGTACCATGCGGCGTAAATAAAGCATCATGGAGTTCCAGCGACAACTAATTGAAGAAGGGCACAGAGACACGTTGCACTCCCTCAACAAAACCTAAATAAACGAAATGACACAAAATGGTGAGGTTAAAACAAAATCAAGAAATAAACATCTTACCTTTTCGAATCACTGTTGCCATAAAGATTTATGATAACATGTGCCCAACATAAGGAATAAATTAGCACAGAAAGACAGTAATGACACTGAATGAGACATAACAAGATGTTTGTAAATAGACCAGTCCATCGTATAACCCTCCTCTGACCCAGTATCAGCTGGGATTGGCTGCAGCCCCCCCGCAACCCTCAGTTTTAAGTCATATAGATAAAGGATAGAGTATAACCATTTATTTGACAGTTAACAAAGAAAATGCATTTTACATTAGAAACTACCAGTAAGTCTGATGTCTGGGATTTAGTGTGTCCCCACACAGTCGAAAAATATTAATGTGAGATGTTCTGCGATTGATATGCACACGTAATGCAGAGTGATTTATAAAAACTTAATTAAAAGCACAACACAGCCTAGTGCCAACTCTTGAGATGTGAAATCTAATAATCTGTAACATAAAAAATACTTTGACAGGGAGTATGTGCCTTGTCAAGAAAAATGTAAAACACAGTAAAATAAATATGCTCGTCTATTTCTCCTACCTCACTCCAGTAGGCGCTTCTCCTAAAGAAAGTCACTACGTTGTTGACCTGTAAGAGCAGGTTCTCCACCACTCTGGAATTCTTCAGTGCCTCCTTGATCACTAGCTGCAGTGACCTGGCCACACAGGTGATCCTTTTCCCGATCTGCAGCTCTGAAAAAGGGGACTCGGTTTCTGGCATCTGGTTGGACAAAAATGTCACTGTCTCCTTCCCATTTGGTTCTCCCTTGTTGGCGGAGCAGATGATTTTGTAGTCGCAGAACAACTTGTTCTCTGACAAGGTTTCTTTGGCCTGGTTGGTGAGGATGTAGCCGATGCTCCGAGGAAATATGCCGTAGCTGAGCAGCACGTCTTCGGCCTCTCTGGCCACAGCGGCACTGAGGTTTTTGTGGCGTAGATGTCGGAAAGCCACGATGGGACGGCGGATCTGCCAGGAATCACTGACAAAGTGGAGCTGCACGACGACGATGGGCTCCTCCACTGGTTGGGACTCATTCCCAGCCCAAAGGTCAAACGTGGCATGAATGGTGTTCTCACCATCTTTGGTGCTTGCAAGGCAGGCTTTAAAGTCACGGATCAGCTGAGGCTTGATTGTTCTTTCCACATCATTGTAAAGCTGCAGGCCCATGGCACGCTGGGATAGCCTGTTGTATTCAGGGCTAATGGAACTGACAAAATTCCTAAAGCCTGCGCCTTCCAAAAAACTGTGTGGAACAAAGATACATTAATGTGGTGGGTGTGTGAGGAGGTGATAAAGACTGGTGATCAGATTTCTACATCAACACTTGGCAGACATTCGTATAACTAGCCTTTCTGTTTTAGTGCAGTAATTCAATAAACACAAACATAGTTGCTTGAAAGACAAGGAACACACAAGATATCGACCAAGGAACACACACTCATTAAGTAATTTCTTTAACTTGCAAATGAACAAACTTGGGTATTTTGACAACTACCCCACAGGGACAAATAAACAGCAACGAGCACCGAAAGTTACCTGAATGGCAGCATGTCTTCAGCGATCATCCTCAGTGCTGCATCAACAAACTTTTTCTGGTCCACCGCCGTGGCTGCTGGTGGAGCACCTGAGTTGGAACTGGGACTGGAACTCGTGCTGGGGGACAAGGGGGGACTCGGAGAGGAGACCTGTCCCCACGAGGCCAAAGCTTCTGGAGGTGAACCAGCCGCCTCCTGTTCGGAGTTCTTCCTGACCTGCAGAAAAGCAATAAGTAGGAGAATTAGACCAAGTCGGCCAGCTGGGAATATCTTGGAGATAATTTTTATTTATTTTTTTAAACATTTAGACATTTTTTGTTAGGCATCCAAAACCAGCTCTTAAAGATTTGCCAGGGAAGAAATCACGACAGGATTTCCTGGTTCAGCGTCTAACAAAACGTCACACTTAAAGTCCACCTGTAACGCAACATCTAATGATAATCCAGAATACTCTCAGGGCAGAAATATCTTATAATTTTATTCATAGTCTGATCAGCAACCCACAAATGACCAAAAAACTCATAACTTTGTAATAACTTAATAAAAATACCAGTTTTATGATTTAAAGCAAGCAGTGTAATACAATCACCAGGCATTTATTAGGAACTCCATACTAATACTGGGTAGGGGCTTCCTTTACTCTAAAGCAGTGGTTCTCAAATGGGTGTACGTGAAGGCACTCCAGGGGGTACGTGAGATTTAAAAAATATATATTTAAAATTAGCATCCATTCAAAAATCCTTTAAAAATTGTTATTTCATAAATATTCAATAAAATATAAGTGTGAGTTCATAAACTGAATTTTATATTCAGTAGGCTATTCAATTTCATTATTCTAAAAACCCAGAGTCTCCCCCATACCAGGATGGTTTGACCCAACCTGGCACACGCCACCTGTCAGATCTTTATCATGATCCCAAAAGAGGGCACTTTAAGTTGATACTTATTTTTATGTGCACAAATCTTTATTTATAATTGAGATAATTATTTATTTTTTAATAAGTCTTTAGTTATTTTTATATATTTTTATTTCCAAATAGTTCAAGAGAGACCACTACAAATGAGCAATGTTATGCACATTGATGGAGTTTTAAATGTTTTGTTGATGTTTTTTCAAATGTTTGAAATTTGAAAGTGTCTAGTTACAAAGTTTAATAAATGAGAAACTGATGGCATAGCGCTGTTTATTACATCTTTTTTTCAACCAAAAATGCTTTGCGCTGGTTAGGGGGTACTTGGCTTAAAAAATCATTCACAGGGGGTACATCACTGAAAAAAGGTTGAGAACCACTGCTCTAAAGTGTAGTTCACACTATACGATTTTCAGCCCGATTTGTCAGTTGCAATTGTGTTTTTCCAAGTCATCGACAAAAGCCCCCGATCTGCGGTTGATCAGCATTTTACCAGCTACATCCCAGTGATGATTAATAAACAATAGCAAAAAGTGGAAATGAGAAGCAATGAGCCTTACAAAGTACATGCAAAATTCTCTCAAAATACCGTTCCTTCCGCAGACGGTTGAGTATCAAGGGAAATGCTTTCAGCAGCATATTTGAACAGGCCCAGATCCACCTTATGTTTCATGCTGAAGTTCCAGTGATTGTTCACAGACGTGTTTGTCCTTCAAGAGAAATAAAAAGTGTGCATTAAAATCACTGTCATGCCTGATAAAAATAGACTGCAACAACCACGCGACTGCTTTACATCAACCTCATCAAGTTTCAGCACAAACAAACCCACCTTCCAGGGAGCAGCTTGGCAATCTCAGCCCACTTGTTCCCTAGAACGGATTGGGCTTTGTAGAGGATTAGGTCTTCTTCATTGGTCCAGGGGTTCTTATTGAGCAGTGGGTCAAGGTGGTTGTGCCAGCGCAAACGGCAATCTCTCCCCAACCGCCCTTTTAAGCACTTGGCAATAAAAGACCACTGTCTGGTGCCGTACATGCCCACCATCTCTGCTATCTGTCCAAAGCAAATACACGTGCAAATGCAGAAGTACAAAGTCAGATGGGACAATATTCAGTAAAAACTCTTTACGTAAAGTCTGTATCTGATTTTCTGTGTCATTTTTCAACCTTTTCATCTTCCTCTTTGGTCCAGTTGTCTTTCACTATATCAGGATTCAGACGATAATGCCAGCGGCGCCTACACTGGATTTCTGTCCGCCCCTGTCATGGCAAGAGGAAATTAACCCTTCTTTTAAATATTAAAGCAGGTTGTTGCATTAGTCAAGGTTTAAATATTCACCGTAGGACATTGGTTAGCATTCAGAGATATACATTTTTTTTAAATTATAGATACACAGCTCCAACCTCTCTGGGTTTTCACCCGTTCCATAAAGCTTTAGTTCACATTGCTGATTCATTCATTCTCTTTCTCAACCGATTTTGTTTCTCAATACTTACGGGTAAAACAGAGGCGATGGTTCTCCAATCGTCCTCAAATTTGCTGAACAGAATTTTGAGATTTTCATCCTGAACAGAGGAAGAAATCATTTCAGATGCACAATAATTTAATGTCAGCTTTGAGGTCAGCTAACAGGTACAGGTTATCAGGAACTCATTACAACAACATGGGTACATCACAGAGACTTCACAATAGGATAATTGTGAGAGAGCCATGTAGTTTTTATTGAATTTATAGTTATATTTAACATTAGCTAACAAATAAATTTGGCATTTTCTTAAGCATAATCCGTCCTCCTGCTACCATGCAGCATCACATTTAAGTGGCCAATGTAATAAAGTATTGAAAATATAGTGAGTAGCTCCAGATAACATCAACTGGTAAGTGTCCCTCACCTCCTCCTGACTCCATTTGACTCTCAACTTGGGAGGATCAGTCTTCTCTGCTGTGTCCGAGTCACTGTCAATGTATAGATTACTATCCCTGGTTTCTTCCATGCTGCAAACCCAGTTAAAAGCAATATTTATGGCTTTTCGAGATATAGAAATTACTAAGAGTGAGAAAACACATGGAAACAAACAGACATCTCAGCTAAATGTAGACAATGTACAGTAAGAGATCAACACATTATATGGTTGATATGAATATTGGTTATTTTTGACCGCGTGTTTAGCCATCACATTGAATAACCCTTACCCGTTAAAACATCAGCGAATATGTGTGTGCGAGTGTGATGTGCTCAAAGAGCGATGTAAAATTAGATCAACACTGTCCAGGCCTATGAAGAACAAGATGCTACAACTGTTTTATAAACAGTATTTAAAAAAGGTTAAGATTAAGGTGAAAGGGATCTATTGGCAGAAATTGAATGTAAAATAATCCCAGTGATGTTTTCACGAGTGTGTTTCATCGAAATTGTACAAATTGTTGTTTTCTTTACCGTAGAATTGGCCCTTTATATTTAAATACTTAATATTTACATCAGGAGCGGGTCCTCTCTACGGAGGACTACATGTTTTTTTTTACAGCTGCTCAATGACTTTGTATAAACTTTATAGTTACTGGTTGTGCCTCACAGCAGGGAGCCAACACAGGGAAGTTGAAATAGCTTAGCAGCTAATTTGAGCTTCGGCAAGGCAAACCATTACGAAGACATTACATTACATTTAGCTGACATGAGTGTAAGACGCTCTGCAAAATATCTAAACAGAAAACGGTGCAAGTATCAAAACTAAGTTACTTCAGTTATTTATTTATTTTTCAAACGCTAACTTGGCTAACTCTTGTACACGATGAAGATAAAGTTAATTGACACACACACACACACACACACACACACACACACACACACACACACACACACACACACACACACACACACACACACACACACACACACACACACACACACACACACACACACACACACACACACACACACACACACACACACACAAGTTCCTCAAACAGCAGGAAGTTGAGTCGCGCGTTCCTTCACTTACCCGCGCGACATGTCCGCTGTGTAGCCTCGGGTCTCTGCCTCCTCCACGCTGCTGCTGCTGCACAGTCAACTTCTTTCTACACAAACACGTAAGGTGCCGCCACACACTCTCGATGAAAACGTGTGTAACTACAACACAGAAACCGGAAGTAGTGGCGCCGTGTGAGTGCGGAGAGTGACCCGGGAGAGTGGAGGGGTGTGTTCAAGAACACCATGGCAGCGCAACTGGTTCCGGAAATGAACAGAAGGCGGAGGCTGTTGGCGACGACTGGGCTGTGAATGGTCAGGAGATGGCAGAGGGAAGTGACGGATCAGGAAGTGAGATGGGACTTGAAGTCGATAGGCGGGAGAGGTGATATTTGGTGTGGTGTCGAAGATCGAAGGTCCAGAAGTAAACGAAAACGTAAAAAGAAATGTAACGAAATCGTCAGTGAAAGGGGAATAGAGGATTGGGATGAGGTACAATGTTAATAACATTGGTAAAGAACAAGAATCAATAGCAATCCAAGTATGGGCAGAAACAGACAGCTTAGAGATAGTGAATTATTATAATCCATGTAACAGACTGACACCTGAGATATTAAATGCAGCAAGTGGACCGGTCCATGGCAGAGTAGTATGGTGCGGAGATTTTAATTCACACAGTACATTATGGGGATGCAATAATACAGACGATTCTAATAAGTGTCAATCATGTTTTTCATTTAAGAAATTATGTACCTAAATAATTTCACAGCCTGCAGTTGTTTATGACCTTTTGTGTAGTGATGGCGAGATGAAGCTTCATGCAGCATTGACGCTTTCCATCCAATTGGTTCACTCATGGGCCGAAACTTCACGGGGCTTCATTTGCTCTACTGTGCCATCAAGTGGACAATAAATGTAAAACAGGCAGAGTGGTTATAATGACACCATGGCTTTGGTGTGTGACGCTTTGAATTGAATAAATGAATGAATGATGTTTGTGATGCCAATACATAAATTATGAACTTATTAATATGGTGTCTGTCTTTATGATACAATGGCGGGATCAAAAGGGAAAGTGGAAACAAATTGGGCAGAGGGTCGTGATTGAATGTGCTTGTGTTACTTGTAACATGTAACACGTAAAATAGGGACAACATTTTATTCATTTTTATTTAAAAATTACAACTTTTCCACAGTGCTGGGTTTCAGGCGGTTTCTTTTTTTTGCAAACAAATGCGCAATAAAGTCCCAAGTCCACAAAATGTGAGGGGGGGGGGGATCCATTGCGTTTCGCTGCCCCTTATATTTCGATATAACATCTGAGCTGACGAGCCAATCAGCACTGACTTCCAATCAGACAAAGTTTTAAGTGTAGGTTGTTGTTTTATATTTACAATATTGTTATGTAGGTAATAAGATGGGTTCAACAAATGAGTATTTTTCATGGTATCATAGATTCTATATAAAGATGGATGACATGGCTTCTCCCCAAAAGGGAAGCCAAAGCATTTTGATTGCCTCCTGGTGGCTAGCTGCAATATACAGTAGGTCATAAATCACGCCTCTTCCATGTTGATGGATGGGAAAGTTAAAGCACACATCAAATACATTTTTCTCAAAGATGTTTTCCATCATTTAGGTAGTTCTAGCACACTGATGTATGAGGTGTTAATTTTTCCAGTAAGTTTGATTTTAATTTGTTATTTGATGCTATAAAAAGGAGGTGAAGCATCATTATCGACAGCTGAGACTTATTCACAATTGGTCGAGCAGGTATATCGACTGGACCATCACCCAATCGCAACTGTGCTGACTTGGCTCCAAAGCTGCAAAAAAGCGGCGTTCCTATCCGGGGTATTTTAGCTTAATATCTGCATAGTGGGAGGAAGAGGAGACGTGTCATCCATCTTATTACACAATCTATGGATGATATACTTTTATTAGGGGTAATTTGTTTGGTTAACAGCACTGAACATTTTTTAAGACTGTTAGTCGGCCAGCTATGAAACTGAGAATAGCCTTTATTATTAAAGCATGTGACTGGAAGATATTTAATGGCAAATATTAAGATATACTCCTCATTAGCATAGGCTAAGTTGCATGCAGCAATAGTAGTGACAAGTAATCTCACAGCAGATTACTTACTGATGAACTTAGTTCCAGTCTAGCAGCCTGGGCTGAGTTGCTTTCCCTCCAGCCCCTCCGGTCCAATCAGAGGTAATGTATGCCCTTTTCTGCCTGGTCAGTGGGGAATGTGGTGATTGGCTAGTCAGTAAATACACAGTCAAAATTCATGCTTGTAAATTGTAGCTTGTACCTTTAGTGTCACAACAAGGATGAGAGGCTTACTCAGTGGTTTTCAAAGTCTGAGACTCTGGGCCTCCTCTCACACAAAGATTGAAAAAAAAGATGAAGAAAAGGTTTTCTCACTTTCGGGATCTAATCCACAATTGAATGAAGATCATCATATTGATTTGGCATAACGTCAGATTACACCAATTACAAAAATTGTCTGTCTTTAGGCATTTTTTTGTTTCTGACTGAGGGAAAGTGGTAAAAAAAATCCCCCAATTCCCCAAAACTACTGTATCTCAGAGCTATCTCTTTATCTAAATCACACTCATACACATGTAGGCTGTTCTACGTGGTGTCCTTTCATTTCTTCATCTCCATTCACGGAGTCTCCCAAAATAGTTTGGAGCCACAAAGGTGCATGTAAGGCCTTGTGTGTGAGGCAGAGACCCGAGACACAGCAGACATGTCACGCGGGTAAGTGAGGGAACATGCTACTCAACTTCCTGCTGTTTGAGGAACTACGATGTCTGTGTGTGTGTGTGTGTGTGTGTGTGTGTGTGTGTGTGTGTGTGTGTGTGTGTGTGTGTGTGTGTGTGTGTGTGTGTGTGTGTGTGTGTGTGTGTGTGTGTGTGTGTGTGTGTGGGTGTGTGTGTGTGTGTTGAGGTTAAGTAAGTTGCACAGCCTTGTTCACTTTGCCCGTTTCAGCCTCATCCCTTCTCTCTGCTCTCAGTGTTGCCAAGCAACTGTCGGTTCCTCACAGTTACTACGGTAACTTGAACCAGTGGGTCTCTAACAAAATGTACACGTTTATCTTCAGACCATATTTTGAATGTGTATCACTAACACAGCCTATGAACCTTAATGTCAGAGAAAGCTGTCACCTTCATGTCACTCACACAATGGTAGTAGTGAAAATGTGGGAAATTATATCTGTTAAATGCAGTTTTGCATGTGTGTGTATCACATAACCTTGGCTTCTGTTGTATTTCACTTGTTTACCACTAAGTGGGGCAATTCTACAGTAATGTAGATTGTGAGCTGCTTTTAAAGTTGCATCTTTTCACCTGACTATATTGTCCTGTTACTTTACATATTTACTATTTATATAAATTGTTCCAGTTATTAGGATAATTTTATCATATATGAGTGATTTGACATTATATGCACTCAGGGATGTTTCACTGAGTCACTCAGACAGTTGCACATGTTCACGCCTGGATGTGGCCAGTCCAACCACAGCAGGGTTTTGGTAACTAGCGACACAAGTCCACTTCATCCTTAAGGCCACCACCGCCTCCGAGACGTGACGTGTCATTGGGTTGTGCGCTGTTTTCTGTAATGCAGTTGTGTTTGGACCCTCAGAAATGAGAGGTGTGCTTTTAAGTTAAGGAGAAAAAATATCTGAAAAGAAGTACTGATTTCACATGGAATAAAAACACATACAAATGGTGTACAAGCTGTACATGACTGTGAAATAAAATTAGCAATGCTATTATCTACAGAGTGTTTCATTTTTGTATTGTGGGTTCAGTTATTCCACTGGGATCTGTTTGTAGTGTTCACAGATGAAAACAGTTTCGGAAACACACACACACACACTCTGTATACCCAACCATCAGTACGTCACAGTTGGGATACCACTGTGCTACAGGAGGTAAGAGGAGCCCCTGTGATTGTTGCCAACAGAGCTGCTGTAATGTTATCACGTACTCAAGTGGTCTGACAGGTTTGAGTCCAGAAACACGCAGTATCTGAAGTCCAAGATTTAGAATCATGTGTAAATTCAAGTATTATCAGCAGATTGTGCTTTAAGTAACAAAAGTCAAAGTACTTTACTCAAGTACACTTTACTATATATGATTAGTATTGTTAAAGCAGTGATGCACTGCTACATACTGTTGGACTGCTGGACATTTATAACTGAGTTAATTTGCAATGTTGTATGAATATTCAGCTTATTGAATAAATGTTCTAGAAATGTGTAGAAACTATTTCACAAGAACTCAGTTTTTCCTGAAAGATGCCTCTTCTGTTTTAGAAGCTCTTCGGGTTTCAAATGACTTTATTATAATAACAGCTGCCTTATGCACCTATATCTAAATATGAAATGGAGAAACTCAAGATGAATCAAAGTATTGCAACATAGAACAATTACATGCTGGTTAATTAACAAAAAAATGTTTTCTATTGTGCACACGTCATCATGTGTAATGGTTCATTCAAAAGAACATGTCAATGTTTGGACATCTGTTTGATTTATTAACATGTTTACTATGTACACACCCACACACATATGGATTTTTGTTCCGCAGTCATCAGCCCATAATGCTGCTGCTGCTGGCAGCGTGACAGCTCCGTGTTTACAGGATCAGTCGGGAGTGACAGCTTCTCACGCAGGGTTACATTTTTAGAAGGCAAACAGTGAACAAGGAGAGTCAGAGAAGCATTTGGTCCCCTGTCCCACCATTTCATTCATTCATTCATTCATTCAATTAAAGCCGTTTTCTGAGGAAATACATTGTGATTTCCCTGTTAGTGTATTTAGTTTCATAGAAAAGCATCTGATCCAGTGTTCTGAGAAATTAAAACTTTCGAGGAGGTAAATAGTAACAGGCTTTCTTCTGGAATTGCTGCTTCTTTAATATCAGATGCATAAACAACACTGCATGTATATATGAAAGACAATAAAAATGAAACTCAAGGACATCACATGTACATTTTCTAAGTGTCAGCCGCCACTGCCAACATCAAACTTCATCCATCTCTAATAAGGCAGAGGGGCACTTCATGGTTTACACTGATAAAATCCCATGGCTGCAGAACATAATCCTATTGCTACTGTATATTTACAGATGTTAGATACAGTATTTCCATAACAACATAGACTGTACTTAAAGATGAATGACATGACAGCTCCCCAAAAGTGAAGCCAAAACCTCCCCATCTGTTAGTGGAGCAAAGGTAAAAAGTCAAAATACACGTAAAATAAAAAAATATCTCAGATATGGTTTCTGTCTGTGTTCATTTTTCCAGCAGCACGCAATGCAAAATATTGCAGCATTTGCATCTGGGATATTGGGAGGAAATGGAGACACGTCGTCCATCTTTATATATAATCTAAGTTGTAGCCTGTTACATATCATGAAATAAAACTAATTAATATCACTGTCTATAATAATGTCCCGACAAACAAATATGAAAAATGTCCTCATTTCCAGCATTGAAATAAAAGCACAATTCACATAAACCAAATAAACAACATCATTTACATCATGTACTGTTTTTGTACTTTGTTTCTTTGATCAAATATTTTCTTTAGGTTTTTAAGGAGGAAGAAAACCCCAGTTGAATCCATTTTTTCATCACTTGCTTCTTAACGTTGTACTTTTTTCTTTTCTGTTTTATGTATTGTTTTATGTCGTTAGAAAAACAAATGAACAGGAAGCATGGGAAGTTTGGGCTGCACAACAATCTGTCCTCGTGTTACAGAGTGAAGCAGCAGTTTCCCTGAGAAATCCAATCCTGCACAACAGTGTAAAATCAGGTCAAAGCCAATAGAGTCTTGAACAATCTGGCAAAAACCTCACACTGATATCTGATGTTAAAAAAACGATTTAAAAGGTACATTTGTACAAACTGTCTCCAGATCATTTAAAAAATGTTTTAATTCATTTCTTTAGGTTTTCTGGATCTAAATCTCAGTTTTAAAGCACACTGGAAGACAAGGGTGGTGTTTTTACACCCCCTCTACAAAGATGTGTACAAAAAACTTTTAACATGTTCTTCATTCCTTTGCAAATGAATGTAAAGTTGCTCCCACATCTTATGAGCCCTGTGTATTTGGTAAGATCCCCCACAACCTTCTCTAGGGGCAGGCCAGGGATATATCCTGGTAAAAAAAAACATGCAGACGGCGATGAATTAAAGGAAAACCCTGAAAAACTAGTAGAGAAAGAGAACGACAAGTTTTCATAGAGCACAGGCATGAAAATGATCCGAATCAGATGCTGTGTCACCTGGTCTCATCCCGACTGAACAGAAATGTGAGATTTTAGACAGCTCTCTCCACCATCAACATCCGAACCAAATGAGGGAATGTATTTTAGAAAAATAGTGACCAATCCATCCAGAGACTTGTAGAATCAACGTGCACCAAACTTGTTCTGGCGCCTCATGGTGGCCCAACAAATTACCAAGACAATTTATATAGATTTTTCCTTTAATTTGTCAACCGTCTGTCTTTGAACCTTAAAAAATACTTCATCGCAGGCATTTTGTTTTAATACGAGGCCCCTTTTTTTCTACACCCTCAAGAGGAACTATTTGGAAATTCGCACAGAGGTCAAACAGGATAAATACATAGTGGGTACCATAGTATGTGAGGAGCTCTTGTTTCCACGAGACCTTAACCCAAACGTCTCACAGAAAGCTGTCGTCGCTGCCGACAAAGGAGAAGCCGTTGAAGGCGTTGTTGCAGCTGGTGCTGGCGTTGAGCTCCGGCGTCCGACTCACCGAGCTGGGAACCATCTCTCTGGTGAACTCTGGATCAATATGTTGAGTGTCAGCTGGACCTCTCTGAAACATGAGGTCATCAGGTAATGAGGGGAAGTTTCGTCTGACAGGTTTTCATTAGTTTTTTTAAGCAGGACGCACGAATAGCTGTCGTTACATCATCATTGTTGTTACTATGGTTACAAGCGCGTTCCCACACAGATTTTGTCTTGTTTCTGGCTTTTAAATCAATCTCTTAAAGACACATTTTAAAGATGTGCTTCCTCGGGGACTTGGGGTCTGAATTCACCTTAAACATTTTATTTTTATTTATTAATTTTCTTTAAATCTAGCTCTGATCTAACAGGCTGTTTTAATCATTTTATAACGTTTAACTATACTTTATTTTTTACTCTTTTCTCATTTGTAACATTTTCATTCTAATATTTGTGCGCAAATGTTTTTCAATGCTCCATTTTCTTTTCACTCAATTCTTCAGTTTTAACTTGTAAAGCACCTTGTTACTTTGTTGTGAAAGGTGATAGTTTTAAGCTAATTATGATAATCATATTTTCAGTAATTGATATTAATAAGTATAATAATCTATATATTTTTTTGTATATGAAGATGAGATGATTAACTAATTGTCAGTTACAATTAAAAAAATGTAACCGACTAAAATTCTTAAGAGAAAAATTATGTTGCCATCTATTGGACCAATTTGACAAATATGATGAGGTGATGAAACAAAAATAAAACACACACACAAAATGTGACCACGAGTGACGAGAGTCAAACTCTAACCGAGGCTGAACTGGACTGACGTCTGGAACAGAGGATTAAGGGATTTGAGAAAATATGTGCAGTGGATCAGCTTTCGAGAAGACTACAAGAGGGGGTATTGTCGGCGGATCTCACTGAAAAATGGAGGTTAAGTAAAAGATTGTGCAGGAGATATGTGAGAAGGCACCAGGGTGTCTACAGGGACACACACACAGCTGACTGAAGACAGAGAGCAGAACAGACTCACCACATTGGGGTTGTAGGGAGGAGTGATTCTCTTGTGGTAGAGGTCGTCCCAGTTGATTGGAGAGAAGAAGGTGTGGTTCTTTATTTCTAACTATAAATAAAAGAAAGAAACGTAGTGAATATGAATATACCATCATTTTCAGAACTTACTATTAAGATTTCAGATTCAAGATTGTCATATATGAGAGAGAAATGCTGAAGCTTTGTCCTTGAAAAAAGTCCAAACCCTTAAAATATTGTCTTATATTTTCATGAAGGGCTAAGACTAGTCCACGGTTAAAGCTAAATTTAATGTAGTTGCCCTTTGAATTGATCCTTTGTCTCAGACTAAGCTTATGACCCGTCTGGGAAACCATCTGTTTTATTGTGCAGCTACAGTTGAGAATTCTTTTGATCACACTCACAAAGTCAGCGATGGCCCCGAGGCGTCGGTGCTGGTCCTTCTGCAGGAGACCCACCAGCAGAGAGCACACGGCCTCAGACTTCCCCTGAGGCAGAGCCAGCGTCTTGTGGAGGATCCCATCATACATTTCATTGACGTCACGGCTGTAGAACGGAGGCTGAAGCAAAGGGACGAGCGCAGAAGTCATTAGCGTCACGCAATACAATTTAGCAAATTTGCCAAGATACAGTACATTCACTCCTAAGGAAACCGAAATTTCATGAGGGACATATACGTTTTGTCTTATACCAGCTGTGTGTAAGGGAGATGAAGATGAAGACAATTTATACAAATAAAAAACATGCTGATGCATTAAGTTTGACCTTTGACACCTTAACTTGTACATATGGACTGAATGTAAAGTAGTTATTTGTTGCCTAAACCTAACCCTTAACTCTAACTTTGACCTAACTTTAACCTAAATCTTAACTAACCCGAAACTTAACTCATAATGTTTTAACCTTAAACTCTATTGATTTAAGTTATGGTGACTTCCTTTTTTTTACCAAAAAGGAAGACAAGTCCTCATAGTGGGACTATAGAAATGGATTTAGGTCCCCACAACATAGGTAATACCTGTACACACACACACACACGCACGCGCGCGTACACACACGCACCAGACTGTAGATCATCTCATAGAGAACTGCTCCCAGACACCACCAGTCCACTGTCCTGTCATATGGTTCCTTACGAAGAACCTCTGGAGCCAAGTACTGCAGATGGAGGGATGGATAGAAAGGAGGGAAAGAGAGAAAACACGATTAAGGGAAGGGAAGACAAGATTTACTGCACATGACCTTTATAGTCTCCGAAATTTGAATCGACTGGTGTCAGTTTGGGGAAAACCGGCATCACTACAGAGTCGCTCATTACTTTGGAAGAAAAAAACAACCCTCCTTTTCAAAATGTTCAGAGGACATGGATGATACATGTATGTTATATCAGAATCAGCTTTATTGGCCACGTATGCCTGCACATACAGGTGCATCTCAATAAATCAGAATATCATGGAAAAGTGAGTTTATTTCGATAATTAAATTAAAAAGTGAAACTCAAATATTATATAGATTCATTACACACAGGGTGAAATATTTCAAGCGTTTATTTCTTTTAATTTTGATGACTATGGCTTACAGCTAACGAAAAACCCAAATTCAGTATCTCAGAAAATTTGAATATTGTGAAAAAGTTCAATATTGTAGACTCACGATGTCCCACTCTAATCAGCTAATTAACTCAAAACACCTGCAAAGGTTTCCTGAGCCTTTAAATGGTCTCTAAGTCTGGTTCAGTAGGATACACAGTCATGGGGAAGGCTGCTGACTTGCCTTGAGAGGATTGTGAAGCAACAGCCATTCAAGAATTTGGGGGAGATTCACAAGGAGTGGACGGAGGCTGGAGTCAGTGCATCAAGAGCCACCGAGCACAGGCGTATCCAGGACATGGGCTACAGCTGTTGCATTCCTCGTGTCAAGCCACCCCTGAACCAGAGACAACGTCAGAAGCGTCTTACCTGGGCCAAGGAGAAAAAGGACTGGACTGTTGCTCAGTGGTCCAAATTCCTCTTTTCAGATGAAAGTACATTTTGCATTTCATTTGGAAATCAAGGTCCCAGAGTCTGGAGGAAGAGTGGAGAGGCACGGAATCCAAGTTGCTTGAAGTCCAGTGTGAAGTTTCCACAGTCAGTGATGATTTGGGGAGCCATGTCAGGCGCTGGTGTTGGTCCACTGTGTTTTATCAAGTCCAAAGTCTACGCAGCCGTCTACCAGGAAAGTTTAGAGCACTTCATGCTTCCTTCCGCTGACAAGGTTCATGGAGATGCTGATTTCATTTTCCAGCAGGACTTGGCACCGGCCCACACTGCCAAAAGTACCAATACCTGGTTTAATGACCATGGTATCACTGTGCTTGATTGGCCAGCAAACTCGCCTGACCTGAACCCCGTAGAGAATCTATGGGGTACTGTCAAGAGGAAGATGAAAGACACCAGACCCAACAATGCAGACGAGCTGAAGGCCGCTATCAAAGCGACCTGGTCTCCATAACACCTCAGCAGTGCCACAGGCTGATCGCCTCCATGCCACGCCGCATTGATGCAGTAATGCATGCAAAAGGAGCCCCGACCAAGTATTGAGTGCATTTCTATATGAACATACTTTTCAGTAGGCTGACATTTCTGTATTAAAAATCCTTTGTTTTATTGGTCTTATGTAATATTCTAATTTTCTGAGATACAGAATTTTGGGTTTTCATTAGCTGTAAGCCATAATCATCCAAATGAAAAGAAATAAACGCTTGAAATATTTCACTCTGTGTGTAATGAATCTATATAATATATGAGTTTCACTTTTTGAATTGAATTATCGAAATAAATGAACTTTTCCATGATATTCTAATTTATTGAGATGCACCTGTACGTCACATATACAATATGACAGATTTGTTGCATGATCGTCTCATGTCCGTATATTTTTCACTCACTTCTGGGGTCCCACAGAAAGTCGAGGTCGTTCCCTCGGGCTCCACACCTTCTTTACACAGCCCAAAATCTGTCAGTACCACATGGCCCTGCACACACAGACATGAGCAGGCCTTCTTCACTCAGAGCAATTATATATATATATACACACAGTATTTACAATAGTGACAAATACAGATGAAGGGGTTTCTGACTTGCCTGAGAGTCAAGAAGAATATTCTCTGGTTTCAGATCTCTACAGTGAACATGAACAAGCAGATCATCATTATAAATGAAAAAGATCATATGTGAATTTAGCTCATATTTTTAAGACATATGTGACCGTGAATGTGCGAGTCTGTCGGACCTGTAAACGATGTTGAGAGAATGAAGGTAGCCGATGGAGCTCGCCACTTCGGCGGCGTAGAACCTCGCTCTGGACTCAGAGAAACATCTCTCTCTCTGCAGGTGGAAGAACAACTGCAGGGACAGGAAGAGAGAACCCAAACACATATATCATGGAAAGCCAATATTAATTTGAACAGATAATAGTTTACTTTCACTCATGGTGTGGAGGTAAAACACCAGCTCATCAGCATAGAAGGTGATTTCATTTGATAAAATTAAATAGAGGTTCATTTATCACAACATAGTTACTGTGCAGCCTGTTGTGCAAATGTCAGCTGAACAAAGAGGTAAAAAAAAGTACAGTCCAGCAGGCGACATGACGTCAAACCGGGTCACAGTCTAGCTGTTTTAATTTCTTTCTCTGGCTTAGGGTTAAAAAAAAAAACTGATTTTGAAGAAATAAACGTTGTTATTGTTCAATGTTTGAATGATTTAGCTCCTCCAGACATTGATGACACATTCACTGAGTTCACCCTCGACAGACCTTACATTTAATCTATTCAGTCTAAAAAACGTACCTCTCCCCCGTTTACATAGTCGAGGACAAAGTAAAGTTTCTCAGCTGTCTGGAAGGAGTAGTGGAGCCGAACCAGAAACGGATGTTGGAGACTCTTCAGCAGCACGTTTCTCTCGGCCATGATGTTCTTTTGCTGAAGAGAGAGAGGAGAAAGAGGTGAGACAGAAGGTAGAGAGGGAGAAGAGGGGGTTCAGAGACAACTTTTTACGTCTGTAGCGCTGAGTGGCATCGATTGTTTTCCTTTGGCCTGACCTACTTTAAATATGTCCTGTGTTTTCATTAATCGTCCTCCTTTGAGAAGCTCACTGTCAGTTGTGTTATTTTCTGTTAAACTGTAAATCATTTCCTGATCTATCCGTTTTCATCCTCTCTTTTTAGTTACCGGTTTTCAAATTTGGATCTTTTTCTTATTCCCCTTCATCCCTTGAATTTCTGGGGACATAACACCGGCATTGCTATGTTAAGTTATCTCTAAATACATTTAGATCATGGACCACACAAGAGGAAATAAATGACACCACCTGTAAATCACTGAGCTGTTTTAGTGCCTCTGTATTTATCACACGATTCATGATAAATACATGACACGTGTTGTTCCTGCTTCCTTTCTGCTGAACACGGTTTACAACATGCTGCAAGAGAACTTAAAGTCCTATGACTGTAAATGACGGCACACTGGTGAAAGTACCTTTGTGTTCTTTGATGATACAAATAGATACAAGTGTTTTTTGTCTTCTGTTTCTTTAGCCTGAAGTTACAGTGCACACACTTTGGACAAAAACAACATGTGAATGAGTTATTTTTATGCTCAAGTTTTAGCCTCCTATGATACACAGGGTAACCCCCCCCCCAAATTTGTCTCTCTCCTTTTCTTTTCTTTCATATTATATATTTATTTATTTATTTATATTACTAATCTATACTACTACTAATACTCAGTTATACTAATACATTTCTTTTGCTAATGTTATTTATTCATACATTTCCTACTCTATCTGTAATGATTTCACTATGTCACTACGTGCAGGGGAGGGTGGGAACGAGGATTTAAGGGCATGGCCGATTGTATCTAATGATGCTGTATTTTTGTTCTCACACTGCCCAAAATAATAAAGAGATTATAAAGTAAAAAGATGAAAGATGGTAGGCGAGACGTCTGGGAGTAAAAAGTGCATCGGAGAGAGAGAGGAGTCACAAGAGGGATGTGAGGAGGGGGAGTAGAATCACGAGGGAGAGGAGTATGAGGGGATGAAGAGGAGATAACGCAGTGTTTAACCCAGAAGGAAGTGTTTCTCCTCATATTGGCAGCACCTCCGGGCAGAGTGAGAGGAACCCCAGCACTGATGTGGCCAGTTAGAAGAAGTCAGAGTGAGAATTGCATGTTTCTAAACAAACAGGCGGTATACTGAAGTGTATTTAAGCTGCTAGTTTGGGGTACATGGACAAGTTTTTAGAGAAACAGAGCAATAAATAAACAAGAAATCATGTTTCTTGATTTTCTTACTGGCAGTGAACTATTTAGTGTTTCAGCTGTGAAATGCAGCAGATATTCTCAGTTGTTAAATGTGGAATTCAGTATTAAATCTTAATTAAAAGTGTTTTAATTTAGGTTTTAGAAATGTACATAAAGACTTAAACAGAGGAATGATGCGGACAACTCGTCTTTGTTCTAAAAACCACACAACAACACAAGTGTTTGAAGCAGATAATCTCAGAGAGCTGTCGGACAAACAGTCCGTTTGTCGCACTGTTTATTTTCTAGGAGTCATAAAAATTGTCCTTTGTACAGAACAAGCCGTAGATTAGATAAGATTCAGATTGTGTTGCTGGGTCAAAACTCTGTTTACTAATAACACTCAAAGATACTTGTACACGCACGCACGCACGCAGCCACCCACACGACACACACACACACACACACACACACACACACACACACACACACACACACACACACACACACACACACACACACACACACACACACACACACACTCACACACACACACACACACACACAGATTTGTCCTCTTGGCTCATGTTGAGATATTTTCCACCTTCACCTGCTTCAGCCAGCAGTTCAAGCTTCAGATTGAGGGCTTATATCAGTTCCTATGATTATTGTTGTGTGTATGTGTATTTTTTGTTTTAGTCTTTATGTGCTTTTGTCTATATATTATTTTACTGATCATTGTACTTTTGTGCCTTCTATGTACCTTTCTCCATATTTTCATATAAGCTATCATACGATTCTGTCAGTGATTTATTAACTATTTGTGCCTAAGCGTGTGTGAATGTACTTCTGCATGTTATTTGTATGTTGTTTAATAGCATCAAGCTGATAAAAAACTAGCCTGCATGGCTAAATCTGGCACCATTACATGTTGGACTTTAGCATGCCTGTTAATTAATGTGCAATGTCCCATTTAAATATATCAGCAGTATGTTAGCATTTCTTTTTTAAGTATTGTGTTCAGATGGAATATAAATAAAGAGTTGATTTTTTTAGGCCTGATCACAAGGTCAAAATGTATGTTTCTATAAAGTCTAAACTCTCCTTTATCGAGCGGAGGACCTGAGCATGAGAACTAAAGTGCTTTAACGTGGCGTTTGGGTTCAGATTTAACTTTATAGATGAAAATGATGACTTCAGAAAGAAAAAGCAACCGTGATCAGAAATGTCCACGACAGCAGCGCCCACCTCTTTTTTCTTCAGGATGACCTTCTTCTGCAGCACTTTGACGGCATAGAATTTGCTGTCGGCTTTGAGCTTGGCGAGCAGCACCTGCATGAGGGGTTTGTTTGTTAGTGCTTTGTTTGGTAAACAGTCGGAGCCACCATCGCCACAGATCGCTGTCAGGACACTGCATTAATCCTCCGTGAGATCGGCACACACACAACACTGATGCGGGATCTGTGGAAACAGATGATCCTGAGAAATCTGAGAGGTGTTTCATGCAAAAAGGAGAAGACATCTCCGTCCTATGAAGATAATTAACTCCTATTCATGTGTTGAAATTCAAAGCTGCTGACAAGAGGAAGTATTGGTATTAAGAATGCGTTGTATGGTTTATGTGAAACCCTTCTCTGCTGCTGTCTGACTCTACCGTTGACTGGCTGGTGTTTGGGCCTCAGTGGACTGTACAGTTAATCATTCATGAAGCTGGCAGCACATTGTGATCAGACAGGGGCTGGTCCACTCTCTGACCCTGTGAGCGGCGTCAGCAACAATTAAACTGAACCCACAGAGAACTACTGTTAATCTATATGACCCACCATTAATACCTGCACCACAGATTATTATGTCATGTCCTCAGTGCAAGGTCACAACACAGAAGCCTCGTCTGCTTTAAATCACTTTCACTGACCAGTCTCTGCTGGAAAACGTGTGACCTGAATGAGTCGCAACGAGGAAACATTTTCAGACTCATGGATCATGCTCATTGGACTCAGACTCATAAATAAGTAATGGTTGGAGTGTTACCTTTCCAAAGGTCCCCTTGCCAATGACAGCCAAGAAGTCAAAGTCAGTGGGCCTGGCACTGAAACAACACACAGAGTAATGTATTAAATGCATCATACATGACTGCACAATAACCGCTGAAGAGCTGCATCTCTAAGAGCTGGAAAAGTCACCTGCGAAAAAAGACATTTGCTGAAAATGATTCTCTCAAAAAAGTGGCCGTTATAACCTCCATCATGTTTTCATCCCTGTCCATTTGTTGGTTTGTTAGTTGAGAGCATCACACAAAAAGAACTACGAAACAGATTACCATGAAAGTCGGTGGAAGGACGTGGTATGGGTCAGGGAAGAACACCGAACCAGGGGGAGGACCCAGGAATGTATTCTTCTTTTCTTTAACATTGCCTCAATTCTCAGATAATAATTCACGAGTGTGTGAAGTGTGGTGCAGCTTGATTGAATTCTAAGGGACTGTTGGGCCTTGGTGGAGGTAAAACAGAACACATTACACAAACCATTAAATATGCTCTTTGTAGGATTTTTACTGATTTGGGTCACAAAATATAAAAAACTAATCTGATGTAATGTTTTCCATCCTCTGCTGTTGTTAGTTTGTTTGTTTGTCAGTGGGATTATGCATAAACTGCAGAACAGAAGAGAGTGGACATGGGCAAAGAAAGAATATCCTACATATTGATGGTGATCCGAACAAATTGGTGGATCCAGGATTTTTCTTTTTGTCCCTTTCTTTAACATTATTTTGGAGATTGTCGCTTTTTAATTTCACAGGGAATAATTCATGGATCTTGATTTAAAAAATTGGACGCATAAAGGGGACTCATATCTATGAGTGTGGGTTATTTGGTGCGGTCAAAGAAGAACTCGGTTTTCCTGGATTTGGAGCTGTAATGAACAATCCTCGGTGTGTTAAAGTAAAGAGAGCGATATGCTGGAAAGTGAGAGCAGAGCTACTGACTGTGGGTTCGCTGAAGGTCCCAGGTTGACATCTTCTTGAGAGGAGGAGGATGGTGACCGCATCTGGAGAATGAAAATAAAAATAAATACAATTCAACACACTGAGGATTGAAAACTACATTTTAAAATAATTTGTCTAAACAAAAGATATGAAAACCACAAACAATAAGTTATCACTTTCATTCACTTGCACCTCAGCGGCAGGTTCAAGTGAAATGAAAATATTCAAATCCATGTTCTCATTCAAATGTATAAAAATACTACTTCAATGAGAAAACATGTACTACTACTTACTACTCCACCTATCTATCTATCTATCTATCTATCTATCTATCTATCTATAGACGTTTTAAAGAAAAATATGGAGTTTCAAATTTAGGTGGCTTCATGTGAACATCCATTGGTGAGAGTGGTTTAATATGAACATATTAAAAATGAATACATCTTAGTTTGATAATAGAATTGTCTTCACAAACTGGGGAACACAGTAACAGGCAACAAAAGCAACGATTATTGTTCCTGGAGGTAAGAAGATGAAGGTCTGGAGACACCCTGAGATGACATGTGCTTATATAATGTGACATGAAATGAAATCACATCAGAGCGAATACACATCAGAAGCAGGTGCAGACATTTATTAAATAGACCACCTTATAACAAGTAGAGTTAAAACAGACCAAGACCCAAACATAAAAAAACACAAACACTTGAATGTACTCACATTACAGTCTGCCATTCCACTCCCACTGCAGAGTCAGCATCATGAGAGGAGAGGAGAGGAGAGGAGAGGAGAGGAGAGGAGAGGAGAGGAGGGAAGATGGAGAGGAGAGAAAAACTGTGATGAACAATTTGTTATTCAAATCAACTTTTATCCTTTCAACTTTGGTAATTTGGGTTTGTAAGAAACAAGACACACAATGAAAGACATTGTGAATATATTCTGTGTGTGTGTGTGTGTGTGTGTGTGTTTGTGGGTGTGTAGGGACTGTATCATTGAACATGTTTACATCATAAATATTGCTGTTTCAGTTTAATTTGTCAAAAAATACGGGATCACCAGGGCCTGTCTCTCTCACCCAAACACACACAAAATAAAAGTTGCAATTATTCTCTTCATTTCTTCAACATCTATTTGAAGGCATAAAGAATAAAAGAGAGGTGAAACTTTTGATATTTAACTGTTTAAACAAGACAAATACTGAACTCTAAATCTATAAAATTGATGAAGACACACAAAAACGACCCAAACTTCGTACACCCTGACACCATACAAGAAAATAAGACTATATGGCAACAGACAAAAAGCATCTAAAGTTTACATTTGGGAGCAGGACAGATGTACACTGGGCACATCCAGTTTGTATTCATTCTCCTGATGTAAAGTCCTCTGTATGTTATCTGAGAGAGAACTGAAGAATTCCACACTCTGTCCATCACATCTATCACTTTCTTTTCAACAAGAGACTTTCTGATCTTATACACGTGTCATTAAGACTTTTTAAAATTACACTACTAACTTTTGCTTAATTGTTTGAAAATGTCCATTCAGCCAAGTTGTTCTCACGTTGGTGGCAGATCTACCTGCACAAACCACCGTGTTGACATATTGAATACGGTAACAGGACATGAGCTGGTGTTCATTTCTACATAGCTCAAAAAGCTGAATATATATTAAAGGATTTATAATAAAATTATTTTCTTCTTTGCAGTTTGGATAAAGCCTGATGAATATAGCGCATGATTCAGAAGGATTGTCAAGAAATAAGAGCAAAAAAGAGGGATTTAACAATAAGACGGCATGTCAGCAGGTCCAAATGATCTCAGGAATGAATGAAGATAAATGTCTTTTAATAACCACCATCATCCACAGGCAAGTTAATCTATTTCCTGCAAATAACGGTAAGCAACAAACAGCTGCTGCGTGTCCAAAGGTTTACTTCACAGAGCGAGCAGCAGACTGTGGATCACTGAATCAGCACTAAACTAAAAATCAAAAACATCCGCCACCGTAGAACAGACAAGAGACGTTTTCCTGCCCAGTGTTGAGACCCTGACTCAACATTTACATAATCCTTCAGACATTTTCCAAAAATAATCTGAATCTCTTTATGTACCCTTATAGAGCCGTCTTTAGAATTTATCATCATAGACTTTTATTTAAAGATACAAAAAGAAGTTAAGCTACAAGTCTCCTGGTTAAGAGCACAGACACACATTCAGGAACCAGGAAAACCTGTGATTTTCTTATCACAGCCTGAACTCTGCCTAGGCTAATAGTGATATCACAGGGAGATCAATGACCTGATGTGACTATGAACCTGATAAGTATCTAGACACCATCGTCACACTTCTACAAAACACCACTAATGAGGAGACAAGAGAGAATCTACAGATATGTTGCAGAAAACAGTCTCTGTGCTGTAGAATCAAACCACAGGTCAGCAATGTGAAATCAGGAGTTTGCTCACCTGTGTGCAGACACTTGTTCAGGTTCAGGACTGAGGCGGATCTCAGGTCGGATCTCTAACACAGTCAGTCAGTATGAAGAAGGTTCACTTCAACAGAGTGAATCATTGATGGACACTTTCTGAGTTTAAAACACCTGAGCGCCTGTTTACACAGGCGGAGCTAGTATGTGTGTGCAATGTCCTAACAAGGATAGAGGTGTAACCTTGTGTGTCTGGTCCACACGTCAAAGTAAAGTTACTTCCGGAAGCGGCCTTCCTTTCAAAATAAGACAAATAGCAAGAGAGCTCTATTTATCTTTTTTAATTATTTCATGTTTTTATGTAACTTTGCTCTTATCACTGAGCTGACCTGTTCTTCTCAACACTTTTCATTGTACTGTTGACCCTGCTTCAATAAACATATGACAGCTAAAACTTGTGTTTACACACGCACACATACAAACATACATACATTTAAATAGACATACTGTAGTTACTTAAACTTGATTTATGAAAAACCTTCTTTTCAACAAACGCATATTAAAACTGCATTCTAGTGTCAAACCCTGGACATGCATCCCTCTGCAAAGTGAAGCTCAACATTCAAGTGACGTCACAATAAGCAAAACACATCTTAAGAAAGTGTGACTTCAAAACCCTTCAGCACTTTCCAATCCTGCTGATAAGCATGCTTTTATTTTGAAAGCACCAGCCTCCGGTCTTCTTGGCCTCCTCCCTCCAAAGGATACAGGTCCTGCTCACATGCTGAACCCTCCTGTATGAAACATTCACCATCCAGCAGTTAGATGATGCTTGAGTTTTGTCACCAGCAACGCCTGTTTTTCAGAACTCTGCAGCGGAACATGAAGGAGATAAGCAGCAAGAGCAGAAAGGGCGTGAGAGGAGTTGTCACCACCACAGACAAGTGTTGCTGACAATATGGTGGATGGGGGGATGTGATGCAAGCACAATAAGTTTATAGTCAATAGTGCAACGCACAGAACACAACTGCACAAGCACAGGAAATGCAGTGTGTGTGTGTGTGAAATCCATCATATAAAAGAAGAAGCAGAGACTATGAATCAGACAAGACAGCTTTGGACGTTTATTAATTCATATGGATTGAATGGCATTTGTGACCCGAGATTATCTTCACACACACACACACACACACACACTCTCTCTCTCTCTCTCACACACACACACACACACACACACACACACACATACATGTAAATCCCACCAGAGAGACACACAAAGAAGTCATACTCCAGGAGCCCTTAAAACTTTCCAGTAAAATAACTTTTATCTAACAATATCAAATCCATACCTTTTTTTTAAACCTATTCTGACATAAAATGTAAACATTTTGAAGAACAAACACTCTGAATCTCTGAACAGTAGGCAGCTCCACTGGCTCCATGTCAAATCCATGTTTATAGTGCTAACATGTGGATTTTTGCACTCTCTAGTGACCAAGTGTGAGAACATCGTTGTGTAAAAATCCACCTGGGTTTCACAGTTGTGCTAACATGCCAATGCAAAGTGTCCTTTTTATCTATTAAGATTTGTAAAGAAAATCACCATTTTTTTTTTTGCAAAAGTAAAAACACTGTTGTTTCTGACTCTAGATTGGAGGGTACGATTTTAAATGAGAGCTCTGGTTATCCCTTCAGCGTTCACAGTAACGATGCAGCGAGAGAAAACAATGTGGGGAATTTGGAGGCAGAAAAAACAAATGACGAGCTCACGGTTTTCTCTCATCTGCCACAACACTACAGCTTTCTCTGATAGTCTGAACAAAGTAGCTTATTTATTTAACTTCCATCGTATTCTATTAGAATTAGTCTGATAACAAAGGAGCAGCAATATGAAGTGTTGCTTTATACAGTACATCTGTCTCAATTTTTTTATATTGCACAAAACGTGAAGCTTGTAGCAGCTTCACTGACCAGCCTCAGCAGCTGCATTAAACTGGCCACGTGTCCCTCGGCCCACAGTCCTATCTTTTAAACAACATTTATATTTTCCTTAATTCTTCTTAGTACATCTGGAATTTCAGTTTCTTCCACCAATGCTTTTGTCCAAATAGGCAGCAGTTTTTCATGAAAATGAGGTCTTGTGTAAAGTTCTTTTTTTCTCTGGCTCCTCACCTGGTCTGAGTACAGTTCCAACTGACCCGTGTAACAGCTTGAATTAAAAGGAACCATACTCATTCAGGTAGTAAACATATTAAATCAGTTTCTGAGAAGCTCCAGTTCGGCCGTGAGTTGCAGCACGACGCTTCTGCAGAAGAGCGACCAGAAGCAGGTGCCACGACAGCTGTATATTCAAAACAAGTGATGTTCGGTAGTTTGGTAAAAATCGAACTGTGAGACTGAACCAAACTCATCAATTGTAAATCCACCAAACTATAAAAAACGTCTGCTGGTGCCCCTCATCTGCCTCTGCCGCCTTTTAGCCACCCTTCACAGTTTGTCCATCATCTTCATGACATTCCTCCATTACTCCCCAAAAATATATGCATTGCCTTGTTTCCCTTTTTCTCAACCCCACCCCCCCACCCCCCACCCCCCTCTCTGATGGGTACAGGACACCAAACACATGAAAAAAGGGGTCAGGGTCTTTGTCCCTGCAATATAATGAATTTGGCACATAATGATTAGTGGTCCCACCCCCCACGCCCACCCCCCAATGAGCGGGGGGGGGATCACTTGAGTCCCTCGTCTGTGCTCTTGAACATGAGGATGGCGTTGGAGATCTTGAGGGCGGGGCCAAGCTTGATGCTCATGATCTTCACAATGTCGGTCTGGGTGAGCAGCAGGAAGGCCTCCCCGTCAATCATCTGCAGAGAGGCAACAGTGGAGATGTCAGAGGTCATACTCACAGAGGGGTCAACAAAATAAAAGAAATAACTTTTTCTGCAGCACGTATTCAGCCCTGAAAATGAGAGCCTGCGGTTAAGTATTTTCCCTACACAAGTGTCTACAGTGCAACATGACAGTTAATTATGATGATGTTGTGTTGCTTTATTCACGAGCACTCGGTGGTTTTACCTCGTCTTTAAACAGACGAGCTTGTTCTTCACAGCCGATTAGATTCTGGACAAAACTGGAGACCTGCAGCGTAGAGTAGAAATAATCAAAACAGTCAGAAAATAATAACAATAAATAAATAAAAAAGAAAGTAAGCAATGATACTCACTGACCTCTTCAACGTTCCATGCCGCTACCTGGCTCGCGTGAATGCCCTGAACGCCAGGCAGCAGTTTACAGTGCTGCTCCCAGCACAGAGACAGAGTCCTGTCTGACTGGCCGCTCAGCGCCGACATGAACAGTGACGGATACACTTCTGAGGACATGTCTTAAGGCAAACATACACATAAAAACCTGTCAATATATGAGCACTTCAGATTTTGACACATCATAACAGTAGAAACAAAGTAGTAATTCCCAAACAATTTAGATTTTGTGAAATGACACAACTAGAATGGTACTTAGAGCAGCTCAGACCTAAGAGACCAACAGTCTCCTTAAAGTCAATCAAGCTGCACCAAATTGCACACGATCATAGATATCAGTTCCCTAAATATGGCAAATTTTTTCATCTATAGTGAAAGTGAAAAACAATTCCTGGACCCGCACCAAAATTGAATGGGTTGTTGTCTGACCCATACTACATCCTTCCACCAACTTTTGTGGTAGTCTGTTATTGTTGTGTAATCTTGCTTACAAACTAAAAAATCAACAAAAAACAGAGATAACTAGGCCTGAGTGTGTGTATGCAGATGTTATTTCTCAGACGCTTCAGAGATAGAAAACTGTTTCTAGTGGATAAAATAAATGTAATGGGAGATGATAGAGGAGCAAACACGTTGCTGTCCATATCCCCTATGTTAATAAAGTTCAGTCAAAGAAGGATCAGCACAAAACTCACTCTGGTAGTCTCTCTGCTGGTTCTTCCTGTATTTGGGAGGACGACCGATCCTGAAAACAGAGAAAAACATACACGTGGGAAAATCAAGCCTACACATGCAAGTACGCACATGCTTACAAACATGCTTACCTGCCACGGTAATGGGTCTTCTTGGTCCTCTGGCCAAAGAAGAGGTTCCTCTTGCACTCCGAGTCTGACAGCTCAGCCTTCAGCCTGCCCTGGTTACGCTCAGCCAGCGGGCAGCCAGATATGCAGTGATGAGCAGTGAAACGACCAGTCACATGGCCTGAACCATCACAACCTGGAGTCGGACACTTCCTGTTTAAATGACAGATGATCACCATCAAATGGAAATCTGGCCTCAGTAAAATTTCAAGGTAGGGTTGGTAAGTTGTTTCTGAAACACTTTTTATCTTATTTGCTCAAATACTCTTCACGTCCTCGGGACCATCAATAAATAAAGTGGCCTGGAAAAACAGAAACATATGCCAGTGGCCCTCGCAGGACTGTAATAAACACGACCAATCCTTTCATTCAGAAGAGACTTCATTCAGGGAGAAATACACTGCAGGAGCAGAGACGATGGCCAGAGGTTAGCAAGCCAGTCACAGAAAAGTCGGCTTCCAGCAGATGTCAGTGCACCTCCATGTGTTTTGGGGGCGTAACTCTGACAAGAGGGCTGATGGGAGGGGGTGGAATGTATCGGGTGCATTAATTTCAAAAATGCACCCAGCTCTTGCCTTTTATAGGATTACCAACCCTAACTTTAAGAAGATCAACAATCACACCATTATTTCAAAGTTTGAAAACACTTTCAATGTCTTTATCTCAGGTACTGATGAGAACCTGTTGTGGAAGCTGTACTTGTTGGATCTGGGGTGGCTGATGGGTTTGCAGGGAACAGAGGACGGGTAGACAGACTGACCGATAGCAGGAGGCTCCCTCACACCTACAAACACACAAATAAAATCAGATGAGGCCTCACATGTGCACACACAGCAGGACGTTCAACAAACCCTCATCCCATGCTGCCCGGTGTGACATTATTTCTGTTATGAACTAACAAGCAGTGCAGATTTCTACAGGCTAGATACATTTGACTGGTCAGAGTAGGAAAAGACGTATTATTTACACCTGTGCTTTTTCTACAGAACACATCAAAAGGTGTTATTTCAGCAGCACATACGATTATCAGTCAACAGAGTATATCAGCAACATACATGAAATATACAAAATGGTAAATAGATTTTTTTTTTTTTAAGTGCTTTAAAAAAGATACTAAAGGAGTTATTGTCATTTCAGTTAGCATTTCACGTTTCTATAAACCAGTTTAATTATCATTTACATTGTACTCTGTGGCCTGACAGAGGAAATTGAATACCAGGTTTACAATATCCTCAGAACGATTTTATGTTATCAACCATTTAGAAAAAGACAGATTTTCAGTTTTCAATGAAGTACAAATGGAGTTACGTCCAGTGGGTAGGATTTTGGGGGATCTAATGCCTGAAAGGGAAAATAATATTCATACTTACGTTTTCATGAGTGTTAAATCAGATGAAATTAAAAACAGTTTGTGACCTCAGAATGAGCCCTTAATATCTACATCAGGAGCAGGTGCTTTTCCACAAAGTCCACAAAGCTGCACCACCATGTTTCTACGGTAGCCCAGAACAGACAAACCAAAACACTGGTTCTACCAGAGAGGACCTTTCAGGTTTTTGTTTGAAGTCCACCACAATTTCAACTGGAGGGTAGAGCAAAGAGTATTCAGTTGTACTTTGCAACTTCACCACTAGATCCCACTAAATCATACACACTAAACCTTTTGGTGTATAAAGTATTGTAGTTGCTACCGTGTGGCTCCTGTGTTTTGGAGTCCCTTGGAGGAATTTTCAGTGGGTGACCGGTTGCTTCACACCAGCCTGCTGGATGTATGTCTGGGTGATCTGAGTCCATCCACTCATCATAGACGTGACTCCAGCCGTCATAATGGACCTGAAGGAGGAACAGTCAAGACCATTAGCACCAAAGCCCCAACTGACAAGTACACACAGTTAGAGCTCAGAGTATTACCTTAATGCGGTGAGTCTCAACCTCCTCCACTGTGGCTACTCTGATCAGACCAGGACTCCGCTTGTCCACGGCCTCCAGTTTCATCTGAGGTTGGAAGCTGTGGGCCACACGCTGGAGAAGATGAGGGAAGAACAATTTCCTTTCAATAAAGCAGTGGCTTCGCTTGCACCATTCTTAGATAGATTCAACAGATTGATACTGTGAATGAAGTCCAAAACAGTTCTTTGCTCTCACCACTTTAAAGGCATCAGCAGCCACAGCCTTAGCACCAGTCTCCTCCAGGTAGTGAGACCAGGAGAAACGGGCCTGGTCTGGGTAATCTGAAGCAGCAAAAATAGAAAAAAAATCATTCAGCTCATACATATCGCCTCACACATTTTCACCAAGCTCCTTCACTGGTTGCCCATTCATTTCTTATATGTACATGCACAGTAAATTCCACATATTTATTTGCCACATTCACATGTATACATTCTGTGTGTACTGTTTACATGAGTGTAAAATGGCAATGTTGAGGACATGGAGGAGAACTGGACAGGATTGTTTTTGAAGTAAATGACCCACAGTCGACTATGAATATGATTAAATCACTGATTAACAAGAAACACAATGGTCACCTTGGGGTGGGGTTAGGGGCAGGTTCCTCTCCTGGCACCAACCAATCGGATGAATGTACGGACTGCTAGCATCACACCTGTGTGTTTTGACAGTCAACAACGACAACATCATTAGGTTTTCTCGAAAAAAGTTTTCCAGAAAAGTTGGTGTATGAAATTGTAATGAAGAAGCAATGCTGCAGTTTCATTGAAAAGGGAAACAACCTGGTGAATTAAATGAGTTAGGAGGCTGCACAAAAAGAGCTGCCGACCTGATGCTTTGTGACACGTTTACTAACCGGTTTAGTTTCACTAACACTGAATCCTGCAGCACCAGGGAGCTGTTTTGAGTACGTGTATGTAATATGTGGGAATTTGCTGAACAGGTCGGATGACAAGGTATACTGCAGTGCTGCATAACCCAATTTTTTTTTAAAAACTCTAAATATAATGCGGATTGTTTTTTATTTTATATATATTTTATTGTTGGTCAATTTTTTTGAAAAGGAAACAATTATATAAGTTATGCTCTGAAAATCATTTGAGGTACATGGATGCCACATGCTGGCAGGAAAGAGCAACCTCAACTGAGTGAGAGCTGCTAATGAGATGTGATTATCCTGGTGTATCTTTAACAGATGCTGGTATAAATAAACCCAGAGTCATTCTCTCTAAAGGACGGATTTTTCTATTGAAGTGTGCTATATATATATATATATATATATACTAATAAATGTGTAGGACAGACAAAGTTAGCAGCTGATAAAGAAGGTGAAGGGGTTAGTTGAGACCAAATCAGAGCATAAAGGAGAACACCAATTCAAAATTCGATAAGGTTTCTCTTTGTCTGCTGGATGTATAACGAGACAATTTTTTGCTATCACTTTAGCCAAAGCCACTTCATATGGGGATTATATGTCAGGGGTGTTGGGCACTTTGTTTGCAAGTAGTTCTGTTCTGTCCCTTAGTGGCCAGGTTTAGATGAATGCAGGCCCAGCACAACTGAAGTGGAAGTTGTGCAGCCCTACAGCTCCAGCAGCTGTTTGAGAGGAACAAAGGTGCATGGGTGCTTTAGGATAAACACATAAAATGTTAGTTAACTGAGAAACTTCAGTTTGCAACAGTGAGAGGCCTTAACAGCACTTTTCTCCTGATGAAGGGAAATGCACAACACAGGACTGTTCTCAGTGCGCTTTCAACAATTTCTACACATATCTCAGTTTCTCCATAGCTGCTCAGTATCATAGTAATTTGATCATTTCCCAAATCTAATGAGTTCAGAAAGACCCACCAGTAGTCATATGTGTCATCCCAGTTGTCAAAATGAACCAGGAAACGATAGTCCACCATGTCAGTGACAGTTGCTACACAGATGAGGGAGGGGTTCATGCGGTCGACAGCCTCCAGCTTCATTCCTATCTCGAAGCTGCACTTCACGTCAATCTGAGCAGAAAGCACAAACATTAGAAACCTCAACTAAAAACGTATCATCCCACTTGAATCCATGCTTGTAGATGTTACATTACATATTATATACAACATATTATACTGTATAGCAGCAGTTACCCTGCCAGGACTGGCAAACAACTCTTTGGGAGACACTTGTGCTTTAGTCATTCTCAGGTAGTTGGTCCAGGTAAACTCTTCCTCTTTACAGCCTGCAGAGACAAGACAGAAAAACACAAAATTAACTTGATTCATTGTCCGGAAAAGCAGCAAAACATTAAATACATTTGGAGGAATAATTCAAGACAAAGCACTCATTCGCTTTCATGCCCAGAGTTAGATGAGAGGAGTGATGCCACTCTCATCTCTACAGGACACAGGGGGAAACAGTTTGCCTGATTCTGTCCAGAGGTAAAAACAAACCCACCTGCGAACACCTCACAAGTTTACTTGAGCTGCTTTCATTCACCGAACTCAAGATAATCTCCCAATTTCTCTGCAGGGGCTGCACATGAGAGCGCAAATGTCCAAGTGAGAGGCTAAGCACATTCTCCAGAGTTTCAATTACCAGCTCTCTACTAAAAACTCTGGAGAATGTCTGAATGAGCCCATGTGAGAAAACAGCAGGAAATTCTCCGGAGGAATCGCCGCAAGCGAGTGGGCATGTTGATGACGTTTCTAAACATGCGAGAGACCCAAAACTGAAATTTTTTTAAAGAATACAAATATCCCAGGATGAATACGCGGTGCCATTCTCAAAGAAGACACAGAAAAAGATGTCAGGAAAGCCTTTGGTGATGAGGCCAGATGCTGGTGTTGATGTGCTGTAAACAAAAACATGATCTGCACCAGCCCTCACCTGCACGCCCTGAGATTTCTGTGTTGTTGTAAATGTTTCTCCTGCTGCATTGATCTAATGTGAAAGGTAAACTTCAGAGAAAGTCCAGACCCCAATGAACAGACATTTTCCAGAGTTCATGTCTGAAAAAGACTTAAATAACACTTCATATCTTATTGTATTTGTATGGGTTAAATGAATGAGATACAAAATGTTAATTACAGTTTTACTGCTGTTGTTAGATAAATGTGTTACCTTTGCTTAAAGCTAGGATCTTTAGAGCTAATTCTCTGCAGGCTCATGCTTCATATTTACCATATAGACATGAGAGTGGTATCAACCTTCTCATCTAACTCTTGGCCAGAACGTGAATGAATGTATTTCCAACTATTCTTTTAAAGGATAAGCTTCCTCCTCTGAAAGGGTAAACATAGTCTTTGGTCTGTGTACACTTTGTTGTCACCTCTGACCTTTGGGAGTGTGCAGTTTGTGTCCTGTGCTCTCACACCAGCCTGCCTGGTGGATGTCGGGAGAGTTTGCATTCACCCAGAAGTCGTGACAGTCGGAGTAGCCATCAAAATGGAGCCGCAACCGGTAACCACAGACCTGGACAATGACATGCCACGTTAGAGAAAAACAAAGCCAGGCTGAAGGAGGTGACACCTGGCTGGACTCCTCATGCATGCAAAGCAGCCTGCGAAGTGACTGAAAGGGGATTTTTAATTCTAAATAATCCCCCTGGTCATTAAGATCCATCGACCGTGTTAATGTACGTGTGGCTCACCTCGGCCACAGTGAGGACAAAGTACATGGACGGATGCTGTGGGTCGATGCCTTCCAGCTTCATCCCCTGTTTAAAGCCGTTCTTCACTGTCGGCACTCTCTGAGACTGGACACGCAGGATAAAAGGGCAAATATTTCAGTACAGAACAGACACAAAGATAAAATTAAGTGAAATAAAAATCATCCTTGTGGGGAAATTGGCTCAGGACAAAGAACAGAGGAAAGATAAGAACACAGCAAATTGACGAGCAGAGATTACAGAAATGTCCTCATAGTGGATTTTTATTTCATTTTTCTGGGGACAAATAGTCTGTGGCAAAGCTCAGATTGCAAAACGGTTAGATAGTTACAGGAATACATTTCTTTAAAATAGAACCACTCCAAGAACACTCTCGACCGTACCCTCAGTAACAAAATAAAATGCAACTCTTTGGCTGCATGCATCACTTTCTCCAAGCTAAATTTACATTTCTCATCTCCTCCCTTGACAATGATGTACAATGCCAACTGGGTCTCCCCTGTCCTATAAAGATAGCTGCAGTGGTCGTAAAAGAGGCAGTAATAAAAACCATGGGTATACTGGGAGAAGCTGTGCGTAGGTAGCATGAGCTCAGGCTGAAGCTACAGTCTGAATATTAAAGTCTAACATACCTCTTGGAAAAGCTTGTTGGGAGAAAAAACTGCTTTGGTTTCCTCCAGATACAGAGCCCACGTCCACTGCTCGGTCTTAGTGTCTCCAGCTTCACCAAAAACACAAATGAATTCATTAACGTGCATGACAACAAGATATTAGTCCAACCCAAGGAACTAAAAGAATTCAATAGTGGAACAGATGACAGACAATAAGTCAGACTGGGAAAGAAACAGATTCTTCAGCAGCTAATGTTGCAAGATTGCTGCTTCTGTAATATTACAGACAACTTCTCAAAACAACTTTCATCTAAAAGTAGAATATTGTTAAAACAACAACTACAACTTTAGGTTGAAATAACTGTCTCACAAAAAAATGTACTGAAGATGCATTATAATAAACAAAACACATCTTTCAATAGAATCGGAAATTGTTTTCAACTTTTAACTTGAAGGTCATTTCAGAGTCATAATTTATTGCTGTTTGATGGGATTGCATTATATCATCAGAGATATGTAATCATTATTAAACTTGTTAAGATGTCGCCTGCTTAAGTGAAAGAAATTAACCAAAAATTATAGCAAAGATGAAATGAGACCAACAGAACGACATGTAAAGAATTATTATTCCAACCTGCTCTGATGTGTCGACTGTCTGCTTTAGAGTCATCCATTTTCTCATCCTAAAAAACATGTAAGAAAACTTGCGTAAGTGTCAAGCCTCAGACACAGTCACTGAATTAAAGCTGATTTTTTATTCGAAAACAATAATCTTGTGTTATTTGCAAGGACTATTCAGTCAGCTTTTCCCACCATGTCACTCACAATACTTTCAGTCATGAAATGCCATAGTCATGCACATTGGAATAAACTCTTCATATACCACAACATCTGGCAAACCCTAACCCAGTTGTTATGGGGAAGTAAAATGACTGTCCCACCGTGCCCTCCATGTCGGAGTCTTCCTCAGAGGGACTAAGGTACTCCTTCCTCTTCCTCTTCCTCATGGGTTTCAGGTGATCGGGGTTAAGGGAGGAGACCCTGCCACCTGCCGGCACTTTCTCCACGCCAACGCTCCTCCTAAGGTGCAGAGAGCACAGATACTGTTCCTCACGTCTAAACACATCACCACACTCTGAACCGTTTTCTAATTTTTTGTAATCATGAAGTTTATTTCTACCTTGCACACTCAGCTGGTTGCCTGTTTATCAAATTTCTATATCCCACTAAATTTGACACTGCACTTTCCTGGGCCAAAAACCACACACAAGCCCAGTGTGAAGCCGATGAGATGAACAGTTTGCGAGTTATGGGTTCCACATACAGACAGACAGACTTCTGTAGAATGAGTAGGTAGACATATATATATACATATACATATACATATAACAGTGTATTTGGAGATGTATGAGAGATTATACAGGAGAAGCAGCCACCGTGAACACACCTGTCAGTGATGGGCTCTCTTCGTAGCTCCTCTGTGTAGGGCCTCTGCGCTCTGGGATCATGGTTAAGTTGTCCCGGTCCGACCTGAACTTCAGGTTTGACGGAAACCAACCTCCCCAGCTCCACAGCTGCACCTCGCACGGGACCTACAGGGGCTGACACATCTGTCACATCAGGAACAGGTGTTAAATTAATTACATTTCTGATTAAATCTAACAGCTGATCCGTGGATCTGCTGCGTGTCACATATGTCTGTTTTTCACACAGCATGTCTGCTGTGTGTCTGTAGCGGCGCTGCAATGTGAGGTTTCTGGTATGATCACTGTATTTCCTTGAATAAAAGTACAGCTTTATACTAATTGCGAGGATACTACGCTATGAAACCGTACATCTTCCGGTCCTGCAATAACACTAAATATCTTGTTAAAACAAAACCTTGTTGAACAGCAGAAACGCTGTAGTGCTTTTACTTTGAAAGGGGTACAGGAAATGTAGCAAATATTTATGTTTGTGACATATTAAACAGATAAACATTAAAACTGTGGTGATAGGTCATTTTCAGTGTCTATTCCGCTGTGAGCCGTGCCGTACATGGAGAAAATAGGCGAGACCTCGATTCAAAAGATGGATGTTTTAAAAACACGTGGAAAAAGCTGAGCAAAGGGTCTATTACTGAAAGGCTATTGAATATTTCATGCATGAATTTATGTTACATATTTTAAATTGTAAAGATTTACTTTATTTAGTGGAACACATCATTTTTTAATGACTGCATCTAAGCCACTCCTGAAACAACACGTGCCTATATTTGTGCTCTTCACCTGTTTATCTTATGACCTGGTTTAGAAGATGTTTATTATATAGTATAGAATTTTTTTGTCTAATTTATTGGAATACTATTTCTATTTTTGAATGTCCGCGTCTTCATATCTTACGTTAATTAGGTTCACATTTAAAAGTTAAATTTCAGTTTGTTATGGAAATTGAGTGCATGTGCACAAGTTTTTTGATGATGTTTAAGAGCAAACTGTGCTTAACAGCATGTATTTTGGCATTTGCCTAGTTTTGAATTAATTACAATAAATGCACTTTACATTACTTTTTTATTAGATACTTTTTTTACTCTTACTCAAGTACTTATTTTTATGAGTGCATTTACTTCTACTTGAGTCATTACAATTATAAAGTAACAATACTTTTACTTGAGTACTGTTTCTGTTACTCTACCCACCACTGCTTCTGACTAAACTTATTGATTACTTGTACCCACTTTTCAGCTGAATTTAGTTTCTCCAAACATCTTATATTGATATTTTGAACACGAACCCGCAGCTGCATTATTTTCACTTGTCAACAAGAGTTCTGCTGCATCTGATGTAATTATTGCTCATTTCAGCTTCAAGCACATTAGTCATTGTTGAAAAGGGCATGCTGCGATATACGGAAAGCAGCAGTCCTTAACTATCATAACACCTGCAACATTAGTATTTGTTATTCTTTTAATACAAAATCATTATTTATCAGATATGTAATGTTATATATGAGATGAACATGTGGTCCATTTAAAAACCAAAAAAAACTGTACTTCTTGATATTTTTTTGTCAGGCATTGAAATCGGCAGCTACTACCTCAATCTAAAATGTAGTATTTCTTGCTTAGTCCCTGATGATACAACAACCTTATGCAACTATGAGTCTACCTGGCTTGTCTGTTGGAGCCCCTTCTGCATCAGCGGATCTCCCAGAAGTCCCTGCTGCTAATTCAGCTGTGCTGCTGGTCGTCCCTGGGGTGATCAGTGTGCTCAGCGTTCCTACGTCACTCACACAGAACTACAACACACACACACACACGCATCAATGAGTCCATCTGTCAAAATGTATCCTGAGGTTTTATGATGCCTATTCAACAATTCATCAGACATTTATTAAATGTGTACTGTGGCAGGTTGTTTCCAGTTGAGACTCTGAGTGAGGACAAATAAATGTGATCATTTTAATGAGTCAGGATTTTAATAAGCTATTATCATTCTGATGACCTCTCCCTCTTTTTAATGTGAGAAACGTTGCATCACATCTAGTTTATCTGGCTGATTGGCTTTGTTACTGTGTTTGTTTTCCTACTGACCCAGTGAAACGAGTTCCAGTGCTGAATAGTTAACGATTTTAATCAGTTAAATTCCATTGACTCGTTACACATTTACTGCAGATACAGGATCACTGTGTTCAAAGGTAAGTGGTAAAAGCCTCCCTGAGCCACTGAGAAAGGAGCAGATGAGTGATGAGCCTCTCTGATCTTTTTCATGAAACACTGTCTGATCAGAAACCAATCCCCCACCTTGCACGTGGTGTGAGATCATCCAACGAGTACACAGGGACGGGACTATCAGGGATCAGCCCTTAAGCTTTAATTGTATTTTTTCTGTTGGTATTTTTGCCTACTCTTAAAGCCAAGAAATAAAAGCTATTGTAATTTGTAGCCTGACCTATTTATTGGTTGCCAAATTAAAATCAGCCTTTCCCAATCATATGGGGAGATATGAAAGCTTATATTTTGTAGAATAAACAATGCAGAAAGGTGCTCTGGTTTTGGAAATGTCTGTTTCCTTTCCTTGTGTTTAGTGTCCTCCTCTCTTGCTGCAGCTGATCTTGTGAACAGGAGTTGGTGATGTGTGATAATCTAATTGCTGTGGGAATAAGATCAATGAGACACCATGAAGTGAGCCACAATCTATAAAGCTCTTAAAGAAACAAACAAGCAGGTGAGAAAAAGCTGGAAATCCTCTCTGAAATAGATGCTGTGAGGAGTGAGGGATTTTTGTGTAGCAGAACAAATATATGTATATTTTTCACATCACTCACCTTGAGGTTGCTGCTGGGCAGGATCGCCATCCCCTCCTTCCATTCCAGGACATGGACGATGCTACAAGCCCCACCCACTTGTGCTGTAAGGGTGGGCACAGCCGTCTGATTGGCCCTGACTCCTTTACCTAGGTCTCCCACAGCAACAGTTGGAGTCACCTCCACCTTCTGATGACTAAGAGCAGGAGCTGAGGAGAGATGCGTTCAGATTCATGAACTCTCTGTCTGAGTTCACCCAAGAGAATACAACTCAATTAACACAGTATTTTTATTTGATCGCATCACTTTTCTGTTAAATTTTTTTTTTTTAAGAAAAAGTAATTTCCTTTTTGTGGCACAAGGGGGAAAAGAAAATGAATGAAATTATGATAAATAAAACGCCATTTATTGAGCTTTTTATAATAATGGTCAAAAGTGACAACAAAAGGGAAAATTTCAAAATAAACCTTTTGTTTAGATAGAATAATTAGTTTCCTCATATTTTATTATAATTAATGTTGTATTTGCATCTTTACTGTAAAGAGCACTGACTTTGTCTTGTCTTTGACTGGTGCTTAATGCTGACGTCTGCTGACAGAATATCTCTGAGATGTTCTCTGTCTTATTATATCAAAATACAACAGTTACTATTGATTTTAATATGCTGATGATTATTTTTTTAGATAAATCAATTACTTTTTTGGTCAGAGAAATGCCAAAAATGTAACAAATGCAAATCACAACTTTGCAAAATCATCTTCAGCTGTCTTACTTTCTTTAAGCAAAAGTCCAAAACACAAAGATTCTGTTTACTGTCAGCTTAGTAAAATAAGCTGATTGATTTTTTTCTTTGACTTGAGACGACTAATTAATGAAATAATAATTTCTTCTCTAATGACAAGGAGTTTTACTGATGCCAAAGGCAGCGTCACAAGGGACCAGCGGGTCGCGTCACATCCTTGTTAAACACTTTATAATCTCAAAGGAAATTCAATTTGTCAAAAAATTTGTTAAAGGATGGTCTCGCCAACAAAATCAGACCTGTGCTCACCTGGAAGGAGTAGAGCTGTGGTGGTGTGGGGCTGGGGCTGGGGCTGGGGCTGGGGCTGAGGCTGGGGCTGGGGCTGGGGCTGGAGCTGGGGCTGGGGCTGGGGCTGGGGCTGGGGCTGGGTCTGAGGCTGCGTCTGAGGCTGGGTCTGAGGCTGGGTCTGCGGATGGGGCTGGGTCTGGAGCTGGAGCTGGGGCTGGGGCTGGGCCTTCTTAGCCACACCATCATTCCCACAGATGAGAACGGTCTCACTGGGAGACGAGGAGGACGGATCCACAGATCTGTGCTCTTCTTTGGGTTGAGCCTCCATGTTCACTTTGGCACTCATGACCCTGTCCCTTACTCCGGAGCGCTTAAAATCAAAGAGTATGAGGAACAGTGTAACGCATAGGACTGACAGGGTGACAAGTTTACAGCTTTACCAGGGTGTGGTTTTGTGGTTTGGGTCCTGTATAAAAACATCCTGGATAAATCTTTCCCGTTGAGGTTCAATTTGAATTTTTAGTGATTTTTGTGACATGTTTATTCGTCCAAATCAAGAGGATGCTGTATGTTGAAAATCACTCTGGGGTACATAGTGATTTTGGTTTATCTGACTTGACTTGGTAAGAAATCTTAATTTATAGTTATGCTCTTTTGTTATATCTATTGATTTATCTGAATCATTTTTTACTACTCACTCTATCAATTACAAGAGTATTAATGTGATATCAATACAATGCACAGGAAAACAAGGTGAAATCTAGGCACACTTTGCAGCTATGAACAAACAAACCTATAGAGGGAATTGTATAACCACAAAGCCCCTGATAGACTTTGTGTCTATTTGTACAGTCACCAAAGTGCTGCTCATTGTGGGAACTGTTGGGTTTCTCAAATAATTTTAAGGTCTTGACCGTATGTTGTGATTTGGCCTTTAAAATTTAACTGAATTGAATACCTTTTATTTTTAGTTGGTTCATTTTTTGCGAGGCACTTTGTAACCTTGTTTAGATAAGTGCTCTACAAATAAAGTAATGATAAGGTTATTTACTGCCTCCCATTTTCATTTTTTTTCCATTATGTTTATATAACTTTTTGCTGACCATTGATATGGTTACTGGCTACATTAGCACCTATGCACACCATGTTTGGATTTAAGTTACAATTTCTTCACTTAGTTTACAATTTACTAGTAGTAGTAAATGCACTCAAGTTTAGTATTTTTGCACGAAATGATAATTTTACACTGTCCACCTCCTATGACATTGACTATTGGAACAGCCTCCTAGACACATACATCTATACTTCGGTAATTCTTGAGTGCTTTTCTTGTTCAGTATGTGTATTTTTAAACTACTAGATGCCTTCATTTCATTGGTATCTATCTATGTCTGTCTATTCATTCAAATCAAGTGTCAAGAAGATGCCATCTTTTAAAAATCACTCTGAGGCACATTGTCATTTTTGGATATACAAATTAAACTGACATGACTCTGTAAGCTCTTATCTACATCAGTTTATTTATCTGGATTCTTTTGTTCTAAATACTCCATTATTGTAAGAGTATTATTGTGATATTCATATTAATAATTCACAGGGGGACATCGACAGGAAGGGGAAATAATTTAAGATCTAAGCACACTTACGTGCTGTGAACAAATAAAATAATGTCGTTTTTATCTCCATGTGTATTTACTGCCTGCCATTTCTCCTAAAATGGCTCCTGGATGTACAGAACCATTAAAAGACAACGTTAAAACTACATGAGAAATATTTTCCTGGAGATTTCTCCTAACTTAGACAAGATAAGACAAGCAGTACAAACAATGAAGAGCAGTGTTTTGAATAGAAAGGGCAGAACAGAGACGGGTTCCCCCCATCAACAGCCATGATGACCCCGTATGACTTTTTAACAGGCGTGAATAATAAAAGACCTTCAAATGTAAAACTACTGTATTTACGCGCAGGCATCAAAGTCCACACACGTCAAAATACAGCATTTTAGTTAAAATGGCGGAGGACGTGAAAGCCTTCAGCCAAAAACAAAAATGAAATGTGTAAAAATCCGTGTCTCAAATCCACAGTGAAAATCCCATTTAGTGAAAAATGAACCCTGTCACCCATTCCGCCAACATCTCCACCTCACGGCGGCGTTAGCATGTCACGTCTGACTCGGACCCCAGCGCCATTTCTTCATGTTCAAATGTGTTATCACTCGATTAGCTTCATTAAACGCGCGCTATTATATATTTTAACATGAACAGCTTTGAGCTTTAAATCCTTAGCGTCGAACACGCTTCACATTCAGGTAAAAACGCACCGACACGCGCCCTCCTTTAAAACCTGTTCGGGTTAAAGACGCTTCAATGAGGAGAAAATGATCAAATGTGGAATTAAATGGGATAAATTGCGAAGTGAAATTTGTCTCACCAGCTCTGATCTCCTGCGGCTCCGGGGCTCACACTGCGCATGCGCGAGCCCACAGCACAGTCACTGCCTTAGAATAAAACCGCTTCGCTTTCAGTAACGATCGATATGTGAAAATATTATCGATTACAGTGGAGACCGATCAACGTCAGCTTCTTACTTCAAAAATTAATGAACCTTCTGCAAACCACAGCGGCTGTTCCCCCCACAGTACCATGCCTTACTTAGGGAGCATTCATTATATAATTAGCAGGATATAGGTCATGTCAATACTTTTGTCAAACAAATAAATAACATCACACAAATATTTTTTCATTAAGATCTTTAATTGAACATACAATAAAAAAAGGACATTTTCTGTTAGATCTCATTTGCATGGAGAAAAATACAAATCTATTCCACAACCTGGAGAGGGGGGGCAGCATTCTGCAAAGCTGCTTTCAGACATGCACTGAACGGTATGTTAACACAAAAGTACGGGTGAGAGGCTCCAGACTTTTATCAGCCAACCCTAGTAAAAACTCCTGAGAAAGTCCAAATTATTCCATGTGAGAAAACGGCAGGCCATACTCTGGAGAATTCATTCCACTGATGACGTTTCTAATGCAACAAATGCGAAACTGGGGAGATGTCAAGAGCTTATAGTGATGAGGACAGACACAGGTGTCAATGTCAGAAACGCGTGATTTTCGCAGCAGTTGTTAATGCATCTGAGCGGAGATCTGCTGTGTTGTTCGTGTGCGAAAGGTTAACTCTGAAGTGTGCACCCACTTGCGGACATTCTCCGGAGTTCATGTCTGAAAACATCTGACAATGTTCGCTCTGATATAAAGCTGACCTTTCAGAGATTAGTATGGATGTACCTTTCCAGTACAAAAACACTCCAGCAGTAGCTGTACACTTTAAATATGCAGAGGCTGAACAAAACCCTTAACCCCGAAGAAAGCCTGAAAAAACAAAAACAAATTAAAACTAATTCGTCATGGCTGCAATCAGAACTGAGGAAAGCCAAGAAAAATGTGACGCTGCATTTGACGCCTTGAAACTTGCCAAACTGAAAACCATCAAGTAAAACAAAGTGGTGTTCCACAGACTACCTGGTCTTGGTTACAAAAAAGGAATATATCTGTTTGATGCAAGATCTATGTACAAGAGGTTAAAAAGAGGTCATAACAATCCACCTACAACACAAGCTGTTCAAACGTGAAATTCAAACCCTTATCATTTTCCTGCAAATATGAAGTTACAAGTTCTTGCATCCAGTTGAGCATTTTAATGTCCCGCAAGACAACACGAAGATTTTTTTGGAAAGCAATTAAGAGACGGCAGATCAAAAGAGAACTTTCTCCAATGCTGTGGCCATATGCTACTTTTCTCCCACAACTACGCAGTTGAGTGTATGAAACAGAACGGTTGCATCAAACAAAGCCTGATGGATGATGCATTTATTAGCTAGGATCTGTTGCAAACTGAGATGATTTAAGTCCAATAAAGAACTATTTTTGCTTAGCTATTACAGCTTCAGAAATATGAGACTGGTGTAACAGGGTCAGATGTTTGAGACAAAGTGACTTAAACTACCTCATGTTGCAGATCTGAAGACTATATACTAGCACTTTATTATCTGAAAATAGATTGAAAATAAATCTGGGAGGCAGATGATTCAGAGACTCAAGTTTGTCCAAAAAAGGTAGCCTGGTCACTGTGGTGCATCCTCTAATAAAACTGCATCTAAAACGCGTTAAAGACAAGTGCACACTTGCAGGAGAAAAGTAGACAAGTCAGAGAGCATAAGCCTGTATGACAACACTGCTCGTTATGTACAGCACAGGGATGGAGCTCAACAATTAGATGAATTACCCCCATCTCTCATCCCACTAATCTTGAGAAGCTGATCTAGATCGTGAGCGAGATCTTGAGCGGGACTTTGAGCGGGAGACTGAGCGCTTCTCCATAGACTTGGATCGGCGGTCATCCTCCCGGGGGGATGGGGAGCGGGAGGCAGATTTGGCAGCACGCTCCTCCTTCCCGTTCTCTACTGGGGAAGCTGATCGACTGCGTGACTTCTTGTCAACGGGCATCTCCTTTGAGCGACTGCGAGATTCACGCTCTGACTTTGCCTTGGAACGGCTCTTAGAACGAGACTTGGATTTCCGGTCAGCTGAATGGGAGCGGGACTTGCCGGAGCGTGAATGAGATTTGGATTTGCGGGAACGAGAGTGTGACCTGCGATTGCGAGAATGTGATTTGCTTTCTCCTGACTTGGAGCGAGACTTCCTTCCAGATCTGGAGTCGGATTGATTCCTCTTGTTGCTAGGGGAACGAGACCTGTAAGCAATAAAAGACAAATTTTAATTAACACCAATACACAGTCTCCATACTACACTTTTATCTGTCAGAGCAATAAATATTAATCCTTTATCCGTTTTCTTTTGCTTTCTAGATTAGGGTGATCCTCACCTTGAGTGGGATCTGGAGCGACTCCTGGAGCTCCTGCTCCTGTGGCTTCTGCGGCTCCTACTACGGGAGCGGCGGCGACTGCGAGATCTGAGGATGAGTTAAGGAAGAAAGTTAAAAGATGCACATCATTTCTACATGCAACAAACTGTGTGTTGTAAGTGTGCCGGCAACACACAGCTTACAGCACAGCCTGGTGTGTCTCCAGTTAGACAAATTATTGAGGGTTGTATTGATCCTACCTGGAGCGACTGCCAGAGCAGGATCTTCGTTTACGGGGTCGTTCCTCCACAAGACGAATCTTCCGCCCGTTGATGTCTGTTCCGTCCAGCTTGTCCAGTGCCCTCTTCATGTCCGATTGAGAGCGGAACTCGATCACTCCCTCATTGGTGCGCTCTTTGTGGGCGTCTGCATAGGTCACTTCCCCCGCCTGGCGCATGAAGTCCTGGAGGGCAGAGACATTTTTAGTAAAGGAAAAACATATATACACCAACAGTCTGATGTGAATCACCTTAACCAAACTGAAGTGAAAACAAACCGTGACCAATCGTGTACCTTTAGGTCTTGCCAACTGCAGCGGCTAGACAAGTTCTCCACGACGAGACGGTACTCAGTACGGACTGGGGGTCCATACTTCTCCCTGCCAGTGTGGGTCCGGCTGCTGTAACCACTACCTTTAAAAACAACAGCACATGAAAAAAGTAAGAACCAACAAAAATGGCCATGTCACAGAGAACTACTGGCCTGGGTTATCAAATGAACACAAGGCAGTGACTTGAAAGATTTAAGACCAAGGGGGTACAAATTTGAACTTAAAGAAAGGAGTAACTCTGATCCCACTTTCAAACAATAGGCTTCAGATAAAGTGATCAACAGCCACTATTGTTCAGTATGTCGAAGTTGCACTCTGCTGCAAAGAACACCACTGCATCCATTTCAGGCTATACAAAGCCTGTCCTACTTCGATGCATCACACTGTGATGCTTTAGCTGCATAAACAAATGGACAGTGATGTTCTTTCAAGACCTCTGAACCCTGTAACAAACAAAGGAGGCACCCACATAGGTTACGGTCGAGGACACGGTTCAATCAAATTAAGGGAGAACGGTGTAGTGAAACACGTACACCAATCTTTTGATATAGTCGCTAGACCAAATGTCAGTCTGAAAATATTTTCCACGTACAGCATTTCTTTTGATTGTAAGTTCTTTACCAGAGCCGGTCCACTTATGTTTGCTGTCAACATAGAAACCAATGGCAATTCTCACCATCGCCCCTGGTCTATTGGCAAAAGGCTGCTGTCATCATGGCTTCCGGTTAGGTCAGCCAAGGATCAAGGGGGGCAAAGGTCACACACACATTGTAAGGTGAAAGCCAAGGCCAAACGGGACAGGCAGTCATCTTAGCCAGTCATCTTTAGCCTCAATGGACTCTCAGCCTCAGCCGCAACTGGACTCTTTCAAATTGAAACATCAAGGACGTTTGTTAATGTTGAATATGAAAATATATATGTATATATGTATATATATATATATTATATATATATACCAAAGTTAGAAATACACATTTCACAAGAAAATGTTAGTCTAGTTCGATCGTTCAAGCTAAAACTACACTAGCTATGTTCGTGGTCAATTGTGATGGCTTCTCTTCTGTGTTGCAAACAAATTTTGGAAAGTCAAGCCTTTAAAAACATAAGGCTCACCATCACCATCATCCAAGAGAAGTTTGCAAACCATAGTAACAACACCTTGTTTTCAAATTACTTTAATTAACTCCATCTTTGCAGTCTAATTAAGAGTTCTGCTTTTTTGGGGGCTCCAACTTGCAGCTTTTTGTATACCCAATAATGAACCACAGACCAATTGCGTGTGGCTCATCCGGGAGGAGCAAAAGCCTGCAGGTCACCAACCCTGGATAGTCAAAACTAAGAACAACTTTTCCCCAGGATGAGATTGGGGGAAAAGTTAAGATTCCCTGAGTGACAAAAGTAGATCAGTCCTGATTTCATTAGACATTCTCTCCATAGTCAGGGTTTACACATCAAATAAATCATTCTAGAGCATTGGGTCACTACTGGTGTAACTATTTAAGAGTGCATGCAATCTGAATAGTAACTGTAGTAGTAGTAGTAGTAATTTAAACTAGGGATTCAAGGTTTGGTTGGTTATAAACCGTGACAGTGTAACCTGGCAATTATATGAAAATATTAAACATCTGTAAACTTGAGCTGCAAGTCTGCACAACAGCGCCAAAGTGAATCCACTAAACAGCTGTGTGAGCAGGCCACATCCGACACCTCGCCCCGAGGGGAAGGGGAGAGGGGGTATCTTGTAATAGATTCAACTTACTGCGCCCACCACTTCCGCCGCCGCCGCCGCCACCACCACCACCACCGCCGCCTCCTCCTCCGCCGCCGCCTCCTCCTCCGTAACCCCCACTCTGGCCATCTCGGTCTCGCCGCGGCCCGCGGGCATGTTCCACGATCACCCGCTCCCCGCACAGCTCCTTCCCGTTCAGCTCATACACGGCATCGTCGGCGTCCCGGTTATCTTCAAACTCCACGAATCCATAGCTAGAGGGGGGGAATACAGAGTTTAAACATGGAGTAAGAATAAATAAAGTCAAAATCAACAGGTTCAATCCTAGTGTGTTAGATCAGCCCGCTCTGGTGCGGCTAGCTAGGTAAGGTTAGCATGGCCCGCTAGCTCCGCGCTCTAGCAAACACAAAGACGACATGTTGGCCATGCGACATTTGCCACACGGGTGAGAACAATGTCGAGGACGTGAAGCACATTTAAACTCAAAAGAATAAAAACACAGCAAATCTAACACACGAAGAAACATCGCAAGCTAACACGAATATTAAACTAAAAATACATTTACTTAATATCGTAGATTTTTTTACTCCGGCTGCACAGTCGTCGTTAGCACGAGAGGCTAGCTAACGTTAGCTAACGTCCGAAAAACTCACCCGTTCTTTAGATCGACTTCCATGAGTTTCCCATATCCGCTGAAAAATCGCTGGATGTCTTTTTCGCGGACATTATAGCTCAGTCGCCCGATGTACACCCGAGGCATGATCTTCCGCGTTTAGTTGGTGTAGTTTCGGACAGTTGTTCCTCACAGGTCGTTGTGGAAAGGGCCGATGCCGCCGTGCAGAGTGAGATTAGCTGTTAGCGTCTCCGCTAACATATTGTCTGCGACGGCACAGGACCAGCCAATCAGCGTCAGGCTAGAGGTGACGAGTTTCCGGGACGGAGTATCAAATTAAAAGCTCCAGTATATTCATTTGTATCAATGTAGATCATTCATAGATAGATAGATAGATAGATAGATAGATAGATAGATAGATGTACTTTATTGATACCAGATTGGGTAATTGAAAGCAAAGAACAAAAGACTAATTGCAAAAGGCGACAAAAGAGACAAGCTTGCAAAATTGCAGTAGTTGTTTGAAATTGCAGTAGTTGTTTGAAAGCTAAAGTTATAAATATGAGTAGAAGATGTGCAAAACATGAATTCACAGTCGTTGCAGGAGTAATCAGAGAGTTTTAGTGTGGACAGAAACTATAGGGCTCATGGTTTTGAGGGTTCACCTTTTGAGGAGTTGTACAGTCTTATTGTTGTGGGCAGGAAGGATTTCCTGTATCGGTCCTTGCGGCAGCGGGACTGAACCAGTCCGTCGGAGAAAGTGATCCTCTGTCTGTCCACTAGGTGGTGGAAAGGGTGCTCGTGGTTGTCCATGATGGGTGACAGTTTGTTCAATGCCCTCCTCTCCATCACCACTTCAGAAGAGTCCGGTTTGCAGCCAATGACGGAACCAGCCTTCTTAATCAGTTTGTTAAGTCTGTTGCTGTCACCGGCTCCGATGCTGCTCCCCTAGCAGACCACAGCAAAGTACAGTGCACTGGCTACAACAGACTGATAGAAGATTTCCAACATCTTGCTGCACACGTTGAAAGATCTCAGCATCCTCAGCTCATCCTTTTCTTGTACACAGCGTCAGTGTTGGTTTTCCACTTCAGTTCTTTGTCGATGTGGATGCCCGGGCACTTGTAATCCTCCACTGTGCCAACATCCTCACCCACAATACTCAGTGACTATGACACCGTCCTCCTCCTGAAGTCGATCACCATCTCCCTGGCCTTGGCCACAATCAGAAGCAGATGATTTCTAGCAGCCCACTCCACAAAACCGTCCACCAGCACTCTGTACTCACCCTCCCATCACTTATACACCCAACCACTGCAGAGTCATCAGAGAACTTCTGCAAGAGGCATGACTCAGAGTTGTACTGAAAGTCAGAGGTGTGCAGCTTCTCCCTCATAAGCACTGGCAGGATGGTGTGGAACGCACTGGGAAAATCAAAGAATGTGATTCATACAGTGCGCGTCTGATCCAGATGTGAGTGGGCTCGCTGCACCAGGTAGATAGTTGCATCATCCACTCCCAGATGAGGCTGGCTGGCGAACTGTAGAGGGTCCAGTGATGATTTCACCTGTGGTTTGAGGTGGGCCAGGAGCAGCCTCTCTAGGACCTTCATCACATGAGATGTGAGGGCAACGGGTCGATAGTCATTGAGGCCAAATGGAGTCGTCTTCTTGGGGACTGGAACCAGGCAGGACGTCTTCTACAGCACCGGTGTCTTCTCCTGATGAAGGCTCAGACTGAAGAGATGCTGAAGAACAGCAGTTAGCTGGCGGGCACAGGTCCTCAGAACCCTAGAGCTGATACCATCTGGTCCAGGGGCCTGCGTGGATAAAGCCTCTGCAGCTGTTTCCACGTTTTTATCATTTATTCACACAGGCAAGAAATGCATCAAAAATAACAAACTAGATGATAAAATAAGGTAGTAAATTGTGGCCTTATAACAATTTAGTTTGATGTCTCCATCCCTACGCAAGTGGTTTAAGTGGTACTGGCTGAGTACTTGTACTACTAACTATTTAATAGTAGGAGTAATATCTTACTCATTTGTTTTAAAAAATCTGAACAACTTTTCAAAAGCATTGGGCGAACCTATTTTTTCCCATTATGTGTAATAACATTTTATGCAGTGATTTTCAAGATAATCAGATACACATGCAGGAGTTTCATAGTTTTCCCTGGAACCCAAAACTCTTCAATTAAATAGATGATTGACATGAAATTAATGAGTAACAGATTGGATATTTGATCATTTATTCAAGTAATTTGTTTAAGCCCAAATCTCAGCTGGAGCCAGCTTCTCAAATGGGATTTGCTATTTATGCTACTGTTGTGGTTTTTGACTGTTGATTAGATAATGAAAGGACCAGTAATGGTTGTACTTGTATATCAGGTTTTGCAAATTTGCAACCAATTTGTGGTTAATCAAATTATGTACAACACATTGATATGGATTAAACCCCTGGGCGGCCCTTGTACATCTGTCATATGGAATTGAAAAAAGTTCAAATTTCCTTTATTCTCTGCACAAGAACTTTCAAACTGAATTAAATTATTTATTGAACTAAACTTTTATAATACATTACACCAAGGACGCTGGAAGTAGGGGTTCCAATGGTGAAGGGCTGTAACTTTTCATTTTCTACTGTAACATTGAGGAGCATCAGAATCATAATCAGCTTAATTGGCCAAGTATGTGTTCACATTTAGAGTATCTGACTCTGGTTTAGCATTCCTCCCTATGTACTCGCATAGTAGTAGACCCAACATTTTTTACTTTTGAAACATTAAAAATATTTCAATATAATAATAAATCATTGTGTATTTTCTGTGTAGCCAATCTGATTCATAAAATGTGATGTAGGTTGTAAATGTAGTACGTTAAGCCCAAACCTAGAGGATCACAGGTTTTAGCGATGATAGTTGGTTAAGATATATCTAAAACAATATCAGTTGTTTAATTGCACTGTCAGTAGTTTGTTGCCTGCTGTTGTGTAAAATGCTGTTGCCCATTCAAATTAATACATAATGTATTTGATATGACGGGATTCACCAGTTGTGTTCTGTACACAAGAAACTGTAGTGTGGATGTTAAGTACAGAGAAAGCAGTAATGGAGAGAGAGAATAAGATTTTATTTTTGTAAAAACCAGGTTTTAAAAGGATTCCAGTCAGACCATATCCACTTTTTTCCAAACAAGAAGAGAAGCAGTATCGTTGGTCTGAAACTCTTCATATACTTGCTAGCCTGTGTTGAGAATTTCTTGATTCACACTTGAAAATTATGACCCGTGTTCGTTTTCAGAGACCGTCATTAGCTCAAGAAATCTGCTCTTCTTGAAAAAATGTTTTTTATTAATTTTCACATCTTTCTAATCAAATACTTAGAGTTTGACAAATTGTGTTATCCTAAACTTTTGAAGTCAAAGAAATGATCAAGTACACAGCTGTTCATCAATGATTCAAAAGCACTCAAACACACTTTATAATTTCTCTTTCTGGCTCACATACGCCTCTCTAAGTCTTCAGTGAGAAGGCGCTCTCGCTATCATCAACCCCTGCAAGTTTTACTTTGTAATTTCTATCCTGTAAAACAATCGGTGACACATCCTTCTGTATGTACTCCAGCCTGGTGACTTTGATTTTTATCTTTGATAAGCTACGGCAACAAAAAAAATCGACTCTGTAGTGGCAGTTTTGTGCTTCAGGGCCAGACCAGGCACAGAAACACAACTTTCAGTTTAACCAATGTTGAGCTTGAGCATAAAAAAGTGAACTGTTGTTGCAGAAATTACAATTTGGCTGGTTCGATGGAGAAATGTATTCATGTGTGTTTTATGCAAGGTAGGAGAAGAATGAATGCGGAAGAATACGAGTTGAATCAGGGTTTTCTTGCAGGAATCAAGAATCACAGCAAATGGGAAGAAAATAAACCTTGGAGGTGGAGGGTTTATCAGTCAGATAACAAATCAAATCCAACAGTGTATGTGGAAAAACATCATCTGCCTACAACACCTGAACCCCATGCATCAACTTCAGATACTCTCTCACTCCCTGCCTGGTCAGGCCATGACACAGCTAACAGACAGCCAAACCCTCCCGCAGTTCGATTCAGAGAGTCCTTTTAGCAAATCAAGGGGCGTCCCGTCCCAGCTCCCGCCCTTCTGTTGAGGAAAGGGGAGGCAGAGAGAGGAGCGGGGAGCCCTGTTTTGTTGGCCTTTAGTTGGCTTTGGCGCGGAGCTGCGCCCTCTTGCCTGTCACAGCCTGGAAACCGGTCTTGATGCTGGCGACTGAGCAGCGGGAGTGGCAGGTCTCACACTGCAAGAAATAGAGGCGAGTGTCTTTCTGCAGGATGGTCTCTGGGGAGCGGCAGGTGTGACACGTCACGTATTCCTCTGCAGGTGAGAACACAGTTATTAGCACTGCAGAAAACAAGAGTTCCCAATTCTTTTATTGGGGGAAAAAAAAACCATTGAACATTTCATTGACTGTCGCCCCATATAATTTCATTGTAGCTACTACTGCTGTGTCGCAGCTGCTGGTGGAGACAATCTACTGGACCGTTATGTTAGCACCATTCATGTTCTAAAATATTTACCCACCCACATTTACATACAAAAGGACGAATACCTGTATTCCCCTCTTTGAATATTCTGAACGGGGACCCAGAGTTATGATGAATGATTATGAATAAATGAATCAATCCTATTTATACGTTTATCATATAGATGAGTTACATTTACACCTTAGACATAGTTTAATGTGAAATTAGAAACATAACATCCAGATGAACCTTGTAGGAGTTTAAGTTGTAATTATAGTTTAATGATTGAATGTACGTCGCCAATTCGAACAATTTCATTAAAGAATTTTACTCCAAATAAAAAAATATTTAATATCGGAGTGTATTATTTAAACATAACATTCTTGGACCTGAAGCTGAAATCATGTGGATGGTGGATAAAACTTTGTTCATGCACACAACCAAAACATCTGTTTGGAAATCTGAACATGTTTACTGCAAATAAAAAGTTAAATTCCCACTTACTGATATATCTTCTCAACACGTTTTCTATCTGTTTCTGTTGAAATCGGCCTTTAATCACAAGCTGGTTATTTCCGTCTATAGAACCACTGTTGACAGAAGCAGATCAAACTTTCAGGGCAGTGCACACATGGGTTTGCTGTCATTTGAGAAGTCTACAGAGTAAGTACAAAGACATACCTTGTTCCAAGCTCAGCCAACAGGAAGGCGAGGAGATGTTTAGGTTGACGATGCAACCTGTGATGAAATACATGAACGGTCAGTTTGTAGATAGCAACACCAAGAGGACAGCGGGTGTGATACAAGTCATGGATCAGCTGAATTAGTTTTAGTCAAACTTTACAGGAGCATCGAAGTGAAGTGAGATCGACAGTAAGAGTGAGGGAGGTGTGTGTGTGCGAGGGGAGAGAGACTCACAGTTTGCAGATGTCTGTGAAGTTGACGAAGGAGGTTTTCTTGGTTCCCACTCGCACCACCTGAGGAGGCTTCATAACAAACTTCCTCTTCTCTCCGGCCACCATGTCTGGGTTCTTCTCCCTCATAATGTTGAAGACTCGGTTCAGGAGCTGCACACAGAGATGTCGCAAGAGTTACGCCGACTGTAGCCGACAGTATTTACACCAGGACCTTTCATGACACTTGTTGACCAAAGGTTTTTAGGACACATGTGGGGATCAGTATTCTAGAAATATTTGGACCATGTTGATGAGACAAACTGAGCCTTGGGCTACATCCATACTACTTTGTGTTAGTATTAAAACACCTCACTGTTGCTAGATTCACGTCTAATGTCCACACTTCTCTGGAGCTGAAACTGACTGTTTGTAAAAGCTGTTGACCGTCTTTTAGTTTAAAAACTCTGGGTCTGTGTTGTAGTATGGACGGCAAAGAACAGACGTTTAGCAATGATGACCCACATCCTGATCGGTGCTAATCAGTAGAAACTTAAGTGTTGCTAAGGCTTAATGTTAGTAACAGTTCCACCTCAACGTCAGTACAAGGAAATTAATCCCTGCTCATACCTTGTATGTGTTTTAGTACATTGCATGTGTGGCCTCTGCTGTTTTCTTAGTCATTGAGTTATACATGATAACTAAATGTTTCCTACATGCCACTGTTCTGTTTAATAATTTTAATTTCTTTTTATTTATTACTTGAAGGCTACAAAGTCACTGCTTTTTATATGTTCATGCGTTAAAGTAAATTGGGATATATTGTTTCGTTTTTGCCGTGGTAGTGAATTGGGAATCAAGAATTGTGAAAATGTCATGGTATCGGTATAGACTACATTTTTGGTATCGTGACATCCCTAGTGTAAATGTTACCCAAATTGTGCCAGCAAAATATTGATAGTGCAAAACTAAAAAAGTTTGCACAGATTTTTTAAAAATACAATTATTATTTCTTTAGGCTCTGTTTGGAGAATTGCCATGTTTTCAGTTTTAATTATTTGGAGATATTGGAGGATGTACACAAGAAATATTATGTTGTCATGGAGCCAGTTAGGTAATCTAACTAATTGACTTGCATAGGAAATTTGCTCCATGAAAGGTATGCAAAATGAGCTATTAGCAGTACTTGTAAAACTGCTACTGATTACTTAGGCACTAAAGAAATTGTCAAATGTGATGCATCTCTTTCTATGATATTTAAGCTTACATATGAGAATCACACTCATTGTGAAAACATGTGCATCATGTCTGAGTAATTACACAGTTTAGCTGGTAACAACAAAAAGACAGACTTCTATTTTGGAAAAAAAAAAAGAAGAAAATGTTGGACTTGTGCTTTACTTTGTGATCAGGAAGTCAGACAGAAAACATATCAAATAAATTACAGACTTGTCATTGCTCCATTCTATTCTTACCCTATGATGGTAAGAATTGAGATAACTTCCTCTGGTCTCACCTAACTTCATTCTTTGAGGCAACTTTATTTCCATTTATAAATGAACAAGCGAGAATGACGCACGACTGGATGAGAAGACTTTAAATCCGTATCACTGCATTTTCAGAAACGCGATCTTATAGTTTCGCCGAACTCAAAAAAGCTGTCCATCATGTTGGTTTGGTTGCCAGTTGATAACGGAATCTTGGTTGTGTGTGTTGTGACAGTTCACAGGTGCCCTACCTCATCATAAGTGTAGTCTCTTTCTGTGCCGGCCCAAGCTGGTCCCATGCAGGAGCTGAAGGAGACACCATCGTTGTTCTTTCCGTCGTCGTCGTCCAGAGCTACAAACACATCATACAAACATCATCACTCAAGTTTCTTTCTTCCCTTTTTAAATCTCTACATGAAAAAGGGGGAGGTGGCTTATTCTCACCATCATCCTTCTCCAGTAGTTCTCCCTCGTCAAAATCTACTTTCTTAGATTTTTTCTTTTTGGTCGGAAGCATCAGGTCCAGGTTGTCCTCTTCCGGCACCTCGGCCGGCTCTCCTTCAATTTTCAGCTCCTGGATAAGACCAAGTAAAAATGAAATTCAGCGACGAGATGACGAAGACTACGTGTTAATGTGGTTACGACATTAAAGTGGAGTGAGGAGAAAGCTACAGTAAAAGTGCAACAGGAGGTACTGATGTAAAATGATTAGAGAAACACACAAGTGATGAGGAGAGAAGAAAGAAGGATTGCAAACGTTCCAGTTTAGCGGTGACTGACCTTTAATCCCTCCTCGACTTCATTTTCAAATACTTTTTTGGGCTTCTTCTTCTTTTTCTTCTGGTTGAAGAAGTTCAGGTCGTTCAGATCATCGGATGGCTCTATAGAAGATGAAACTCAGATTAGATCCACCTTAATGCAGAGTGACATTTAAATGTATGACGTAACATCCCACTACAGCATCAAGGCCTATACATGAGCTTTCAGTGAGAACCATCTTTGTTTTCATTCAAACCTTTCTTCCTGCATTCATCTTCATCCAGATCCATCTCCTTGTCATCTCCGGCCTCTGGTTCCATCTCCTTCGCCTCCACCTCCTTAGCCTCTTCTCCGCCCCCGCCCTCTCCTCCTTCCTCATCCAGCATGAAGGGCTTCTTCTTCTTCTTCTTCTTCTTGGTCATGTTGGGATCGAAAATCATCTGAAGTGAAGAAAAATAAGAAAGAAATTGAGTTTTACGACCCCATTAGCAAGAAGACCAAATTACAGCAAACAAGGTTCTGCTGTGACTTAATTGTTTTCCCATGTTAGAAATTATTCTTTTATTTTTTAAATTGAACTGTAACTGTAAACGCCATTAGAGTTCAGCATGGTCGGCAAATTTTTCTTCCTTATCTAATGTTCCCCTTTTCCAGCTTCCGCTTTCATGTGATTGCTACAGGTTACAGGGCAATAAAGCTGTGGTTCCGGGAGTAAAATGCCATTCATTTTCTGAATACTATTTTGGTTGTCAGCCATAGTATTGTAACCATCCAATGTAGAAGTTCCACAAGCTACGAGACTGTGAAACATTATGTGCTCCTGTAGAAGCCACAGGTCTTAATGACATCAACTGTGTTTTAAGAAAAACGTTTTTGTTTGCAATCTTAAGGAGTGATACTAGAATACCCACAATCCTTGGGGGAATGGCAACATACAACACGTTCGAAAACTGTGGCTACGCCCGGATCGTTCAGCGTGACATTACGTTTACCACAGAGCAACCGTGATTTCTTTCTCACATGCTGCAGGTTTTTAAGGATGAGGAAAATGAGTTCAAGAAGAAGCACATTGGAAATCGTTGGAAAGTCACCATTCACAATGGTTTCTGGGAAGCATAGTTCCTTTACTCTACATTATTTTACTTTTGCATTTGTTTTTTACTTTGTTTTATGGCCACTATTCATATTATAGCTGGTTTTTATGAGGATTTTCTGAAACATCAATGTAGACTATGAATGGGAGATTTACTTCTGGAACCAGAGCTGTTCTAAAAGGGGGCGGTCCCAGTTACCGCAGTTGTCCTATGTACAAAAAGACCAGATGAGAGCAGAAGGGAAGAACATGTCTCCTCTTCACATATCAAGTCACCACAGCCACCTGCTGTGGGAAATGTCTTTCCAGTCAGTTTAACCCATTGTTACGTTCACAGAAGAGATAACATTAAATTTAACAGTAGTACTGTTGTTATAACTCACTGTAGTTTGACATATTATTACCGTTTTTACACCCTAAATGAAAATACTGAAAAAAACTAAGCATGAAACCCTCATTTCATTGACTAAGTTTATTTGATGGTGAGCAAAATGAGATTCTACAGTGAAATATGATGGTTGATTGAATAGCTCATTATTTTGAACTTTATCCAGTGATTATAAAGTGATGGAACAGAAACATCATGGATTCATCGATGAACCTTAAAGCACAAACAACAGTCAGTCATTCAGAACTAACGGCTGAGATCTAACGTTAAATTGTCTGATACTATGAAAAGCACCTAAATGTAATAAAACCACATAATGAGTTATAATAATGATGAACAGTCGTACAGTTGTCTCGTCACCGCTGTGTTTTAGAGAAGAGCCAGTTCAGTAGAATAGAAATTTAACCTCGTTAGCTCCCCGGCTCCTGATTGGGAAAAATCAACTGCTAGCGCAGCAGCTTACTGAACAGTAAGCTAACTATGCTAACTAGCTAGCTCCAGCCCCTCGGTGCGAGCTCCCCAGCGGCCATGACAAGGCGGATTGAAGAGCCACACTACTATCGATCATCTACTCGATGATCCCGATGGCATGGGCCGTGTTACAGTGGTGCATCGGGGGGTTTTCTCGTAGTTTGTGACCGGCTCGGGCCGCTGTTAGCTCGGCTGCTGCCATGTGAGAGCTGCGGCGCACAGGGAGGGGAGCAGCGGCGGCGAGGCCCAAAGTCATCCTCCACATCCATCTGAGCCGAGAACCCCAACACATTTACCCAGCGAGAGCGCACGGTGACGCGGGCCGCGCGGCGGACAACCCCCGGAGACTCACCTCGTCTCCTGACATGTTTGCGGGATGAAAAGAGTCTGAAATCCGGTCACTTTTTTGTCCTCCTCGATCAGACCCACACCGCTGCGCCGAAAATGTCTTGCATCAGCGCCGGAGCCGCAGTGCGCAAGCGTGACGTCGACGCAACCTGACGTGATCAGTGCGCGACGGCGCGTCTCAGTGGAGCTGCGTTCAAGAGCAACTCCGCACATCCAGAACTGTTGCTAAACAGCTACTGTGAGTTAGAGGAGGTCTGTTTTAACACGGTCCTGAGAACAGACACTTTAATGGTTCATGTCTTATGTCATGTATGTTAGCTGAATACCCTCAATTATACTGCTTCTTCCTGCTGGTGTTGTGGTTTTCTTACTAATAAACTGAATATGGAAAATAAATAAATAATAGTTCGCTTTCCTCTTCTTATAATAATAGTACTACTAATAATGATAAAAATAATAAGCCCAGTTCACATCATTCTGAGCACACCTGAACTGAACAAACAAAACTGACATGAATTAAATCAGGGAGTTTTCCTGTTCTAATGTATATTATAACTTGTGTTGCTTTATACAGAGGCTTAATTAAAAGTATCATTTATGTTTTGTATATTTATATAAAGTGTTTCTAGTCATATGTTGCAAGATTTTTTAAATAAAGTTTCACTGTCCAAAATGTTCACACTCACTGTGTTGATCTTTGGTAATTTAAATTACAACTGAAATCATTTACCAATAACTTGATTAGTCAGCAAAAAAAATCTATTGCCTATTTTGGGTGAGAATCTAATTCAGTTTCAAACTAAAATGCCAGACCTGCTCTGATACTGTGTGATTTGCTGTTTGTCTTCTTTGATCATTTTTAAGTGCTGGTCAGACAAAAGATTCAACATGAAAGCTTTACCTAGGGCTAGGAAAACCTCAACTTCAAAAGTTCAACTGATCAATCCAGAAGGCAATTGCGAGATAAATTGATAATGACATAATTTCTGTGAGCCTGAAGTGCCTGTAAAGCAACAGGTCATAAACTACACTAAATACACTGATATCACACGACGACGAAAATCCAGTACAATAAAATAATTTGAAAACTTTTAATGATTTTCGAAATCATCTGGATAAATTAACACTGAAATGCAAACATGCTTCTTCATCCTTCATTGTGTTATGTTTTTCAATTTTTTCATGTAAAAAATGTACATCATGACTTTGAAAAACTAAAGGAATTAACTCTTTCAACTCCAAAATGCTGATGTTGTAGACATTGTACTACCATTATTATTAATATTATTATTATTAATATTATTATTATTGTTTACATTATACAATTTGAAATAGAAACCTTTATGAGATGACCGAGACAGACAGAGCAGGAGGAAAGTTTTAGGTTCAACATCTCTCTCTAGCTGTGCATTGTGATGTGTGTTGTGACTTCCCACTGTTGCATGCTTCAGTTTACACAACCTCAACAGAACCTCTTGGTGACAGCAAAAATACAGTATATAAAAAGAGATACATTTGGGATATTTACAACAAATAACAAGAACCATTGGTGAGAATGTCTCTGTGGGGTGGGGGCATTGAAATGACAACAAAAGTAGGAAGGGGAGGGCAAAGCACACAACCTAATACAAAAGAAGAGGTTCAGATTCTGGCAAACACACACAGCCTCTAGCTTCTTCACCCAGCGCATGCTCAGCTGCTCTCCTTTTTTCAGTGCAGTTAACAAATAAATTAAGACAAAACAACAGGGAGTTAAATAATTTTTGTCAATAAGGAAAAAAAAGAATAAAACATCAAGTGGATTTTACCCCACAAACAGAGGTAAATATGTGAGTCAGACACAGATAAATAAAGATCAATCTTCATTCAAATTTCCACCTGTCATCCAGTGACGTTCACAACGCCACACACGACAGCTCCATTACTTCACCACTGAGCTCATAACAATAATAGCACACTTCAATATGAGCTCGGAAGGTGTTGAAATGCCTTACCCACTGCAAGGACCAGGAAATGCTAGTGTTGTATTGAAATCAAGGGCATGGAAATTGCCATGGTAAAGTGACAGAGCTTCAATATAAAAGCTGCCGAGTGGCTCATATTCATTTAACAGGAGTGCAGGGGATGGAGAAAGAGACACTACAGCATTATTTGCTTTTTTTTTTTAGTGTTACATAAAATAGACGCTATCTCTCTGCAGACACACGAAGAACACTCATCACAACATCCTATCAGTCCATTCATTTCCCCATTGTTCTTTCATCTTCCCTCTCTGATGCAGGTATGATGTGGCAGGTGCTGCGTTTACATGGCTTCCATCGCCCAGCGCTGCAGGTCCTCAAGTTCGTCCTTGTCCTCCTCTTTCTTGGCTTTAGGGGTGAAAAGACAGAAATAATGTTATGTTATGTTTTAGTTGATGTCTGTTGGATTTTAGACCCAGGAATCAACATAATGACAAAACAGAAGCTGCTTTCAGACGAGCACTGAACAGATTCTGATTCTCCAGAGGGGCTGTATGTTTGAGTGAGGGGCTCTGGACTTTTTTCTGGAATTTCTGCTGCCAGCCCCCTAGTAAAATCTCCAGGTAAGCCCCTGTGAGAAAACAGCCAGAGATTACCCAGAGGATTCACCTCAATTGAGTTGACGTGTTAATGGCGGAATACAAATGTATCAGGATGAAAAAGAGGAGCCATACACATAGAAGACGCAGACAAAATGTCTACTTGGAAAGACAATAAGATTCAAGAGCTTTTGGTGATAAGGGCTGGTGTTTATGTGCTGTACACCAAAACACAGTGCTGTTACAGCGCTGTATGCTTGCAGCGTCACCCCTCACCTGAACGCTCCAGAGATTTCTGTGTTGTTTTGAACACGCCTGAGTGGAAAATCTCCTGCTGTGTTGTTCATGTGCAAAATGCCAACTCTGGAGAAAGTCCTGACCCCATTGTATGGATATTCTCTGCAGATCATGTCATAAAACAGCTAGAACAGCATTTTATTTAATAGTGTGTTCATCAAACTTCCCACCCAACTCTAAACAAGACTAAACTAAACCATTCTTTTCACTGATAGAAAAAGATTTAGCAGTCAGGGTTGTGGAATAAAGATTCTTTTAAAGTGTCTCACCAGGTCTGGAAGGTAATGAAGTAGAAGGCACGTTTGGGAGAGGGACGTTCTCTGCTCCCCCGATCTCCAGCAGGTTATTGTCCAGCTGCTCCTGTTCCAGCTCATCCAGCTCCGCCAGCAGTTCATCCTGAGAAACACACAAACACGGCAACACTGCACATGAGGAAAAACACAAACCATTTTGTGCAACACCAAAAACATGAAGTCGATGATCCTAATAAAGAAAAGAGATAATTAAATTGAACTAGGGTTAGTTGGTATAATCTTGTGTGTCAGTAAACTTGGTGAGTTAAATGTTTCACTGAGAGTTATATTAAAATACTTAAAGTCAGTTGACAGAGAAATTAAGGAAGAACGTATTCATTATTTTCTCCCAAATCGTCCCAGGATGACTGGACACAATAATCAGCTGTGGTGAGGTCGAACTATGAATAAGACCATTCAAAATGAAGTCTACAGCCTCAGTGAGTAAAGAAACACAGAGGTCAGTCAGCAGTGTTGAGCCTGAGATGATGCTGAAAAAATCCATCCTGCAGTAACAGGACAAGAAGAATCATGACCTTTGCTGGTGAATATAATGTTTCTAGGTTTGTAATGTCAGATTGTCCTGAAGCCAAATATGACACATCAGCAGGAATTAGTTCAGAATAACAAACTGAATTTAGAATAAACCACAAAACTAGAATCTAAGTTCTGTAGTTGCATGCCTCCGCCAGCCAGTGCAGTTACAGTCTACATACATTTTGTTTACCAGACTCATGAGGTCACTGTGATATTTTAACCTTTGAAATCTAATCTAATCTTTGATTCCAAGTGACAACATTTGAAGAAATTCCCTACAGACGGACTTGAAATGTCATGTTCAAGAGGACACAAACATGTTTTGTGAGAACACCGTGATCTTGACTTTTGACCACCAAAATCTGATCCATCTATGAGTCCAAATGAACATTTATGCCAACTTTGAAAGCGTATTCCCAAGGCATTCTTAAAAAAAATTATTTATAATGCCTAAAAATGGGTTTTGCGAGGTCACACATGAGGTCATCCTGGAATCCAAGCAAATGTTTGTGCCAGATGTAAAGAAGTTCCTCATGAGTGTTTCTGATACATTATGTTCACAAGAACATGAGGTCGAGTGACTTGACATTTGACCACCAAATTCTTCTCAGTTCATTCTTGAGTCAAACTGAACATTTTTACCAAATTTATAGAAATTTCCTCAAGGTGTTCATGAAATATCGTGTTCACAAGAACAAAAAACACGTCTCTGACCTCATCAAACTCCTCCCCGAAGCCGACAGGTTTAGAGATGGTGTCAGATATTTCCTGGGCCAGCTCCTGCTGCTCCGTGATGTTCTGCATCAGGTCGTCCACTTTGTCAATGTCCCTGAGACATTAACAACAAGGAGAGGAACAAAATCTGAGTAAAGCAGAAAACACTTGACTCCCTTTTAACTGAACCTCATTTACCTGAGTGATGCATGTAGCAAGAGTGAGCAACTACTAATGTTGTCCATTTAATCTGGATCGATCAATCCGTCTGATTGATCGATCAGGGAAGTTGCGAGGAATCTGATCATTGACAGCGTGTTGGCTCTTACATGTTTTCATGGGCAGACTTGATAGCCTTTGCAGCGAAGCCCATGTTCTTGAGAACTTCAGTGTTGGTGTTGACGTTCTCCAGAGCCTCCCTCTGAAACTCGATGGTCGACAGCGTGCCGTCGATCTGAGCGAGCTGCTTCTCGTACCTCTTCTTTTTTTTCAAAGCCTGCAGGGCCGCTGAGGAGCAAGAGAGACAGAGGGGAGGTGAGAGGAGAACGAGTCACGAGGGGTAGAGACAGGTTGACAACATAAATGTGAAGTTAAACTGTGAATCATGGGGATTGTTTTGTGCTTCAACAGAAGAGTACTGTGATGGGAGCGGGTTGTTAAACGTCTGCTGCGTTAGTCAGCACCATGCTTAACGCTCTGTGACATCATAGTTTTCCACCGCTGACGGGAATCATTAACAACATACTTACACATTAATCTGACATGTTAGTCACAGCACGGACAACGAGCAGGACAATTAAATACAGATATGACGAGCATTTGAGAGATGAGGTGGAAAAGACTGAAATGTAGAAATTATTTTGCCACAGGGGACAGCGGGTCAACCACTCACCAGAATGTCAGTCCCCCCATTCCGTGTGCCGAAGTGTCCTTGGGCAAGTTACTGAACCCCAAACAGCCCATGATGGCTGTGTGTGAGTGATGTGTGATAAAGACAGTGCTGCACATAGAGCTGCACATAGATGCACTGTATGAATGTGTGTGTGAATGGGTGAATGGCAAAACTGCACTGAGCCCGCTCACACATACACAAATGTATCAGTGACGAACCTCCGCCTCCCGTTCACTTTCAATCCGTGCGAGAGAGGAAGTGAATAAAACATTTTGCTTCCTGTGGCGAGGAAAATCGCAGCGTGGCTTTGCATGGAGTTCAACTGTAGGGAAATCTAACCCACGATATTTCCTTCACACTCCTGAATGTGTGATGGAGCCGTTTTAAAGTGCTGTTGAACAGTCATCAAGTCCATTTATCTTTTACAGTGTCAGAGAGCATCATGCAGGGCTGACTTATTCTCATCATGGAGGTAGTAAATAAAGGGAATGTACCTTAAGTAATCAAAGCACAGGAAGGATTACCAACGTTGGCTGTGGTGACACTTTGACCTTTTGTTTTGAACCTTCAGGTCAAATTTCTACCCTTAATCAACACGTTCCTGCATGACAAGGTGTCTTCAAAACTAGTCCATACGCTTTGGATAATATACTCACAGTCCCAGATAATTGATCTTACTGTTTTTGACTTTGTGATCGTTAATACAGTCAGGCCTAAATGTCCACTTCTAATAGTGATACATTTAAGGGTTGCAACACTTATTTGATTATTAATCGACCACTTAATTCATCGCCAACTATTTTGATAATCAATTAACTGGTCTGAGTATTTTTTAATGACAAAAAAAAAATCTAATTTCTCTGATTTCAGCTTCTTAAATTTGATTATTTTCTGGACACTTTGCTCCTCTAATGACAGTAATGTAAATATCTTTTGGTTAGTGACATTTTAGGACCAGAAAACTAATCCACCAATCAAGAAAATAATGAAATAATCATTAATTGCAGACTTAATAATTGTGATAGTCAAACTGTAATTCAACACTTTTATTTCAGACTCTGAGAGCGTGCCTTCCTGCCCCAAATAAATCCATATCACTCTACTATATACACTGCAATCTAATGTGACTTTATGTTATCTTAATATTTTTTTGTATTCATTGGCAGCATTGTACACATCATAATTGAAATGACTCTTCCGCTAACCTTTGCTTCCTGTTACATGTTGATTAATGTCTTTGTATTTTAAAAGTTAAGCTTCATGAGTGGTTGTAAATGTGTTCTGACAGTATGAGCTGTAGGACCTGCTGCAGGCTTCACTACAGACTTCTGACCAGGGTGCAAACACGCCCACCCCCCGTCAGTGACTTTTCAGACTCCAGTACTCAACCCTTGTCCCCGTCCCTGTCAGTATCGTTATGGCCTGTCTCTCTGCAGTAGGACACCTGTCCACAGTCATGTCCACACCATTAATCCAGTGTTTTGATTGGGTTTAATGGCCACTGATCTATCACGCGAAGACGTGATGTGCAGAGACACGTTGGTAACAGAAGATTCCTGACTGAAGAAGCCGATAATCAATAATCAAATCTCACACACAGGCAATAAAACACACAACGATCTAAGGAGTTAACAGTGACTGTGATGACGATCACACTTAACTTAGCTAGCATGCTAACACTTAGCTTCGGGTTTATTGACCAGACATTTTTGATGCCACGAAGCAGAAACCAGGAGAAAACCACACGCTGCTGTCCCACCTCGTTTGTTTTTCGTGCCGTTCTTCTTGGCGATCTGCAGCTCCTGCTCGATCTTCTTCTCCAGGAATTCCTGCTTCTTCGTTAGCATCTCCTCCGTCTCTCGGAGCTTCTGGATCGCATCCTGCGGGCTGGGTCCCTTTCCCCCTTTTCCTCCTGCCCCGAATATCTTAGTCAACAACGACATGTCCGCGACGTTCAAACACACTGTTTATTAATAATGAAACTAACAAATGTGCGTAATGCCGGAGAGGACGAGGCTCAGCGGCTGGACCACACTGACACTTGTCCCAGTCTGAACCTGGAGGATTGTTGATGTTTTTCTACTTCCTGGATAAGGCCCGATGACGTAATGAGCACTGACAGCATGTGGGTGGTGCTTGTTGCGCCGACTGTCTCCACCTGCTGGGGAAGTTTTTAAGTAATAATAATAATTAAAGAGAAAACTGGGGAACATCTTCCTCCTCTCTGTCCCATCGCTTTCCTTCTTCTCCTGCTTCTTCTCCTTGTTCTCATCGGTCTTCAAGGTGAGTTCCTGAAAAGACAGAGACGACATAAGTTTCAGCATTTTCTTCTTCAAAGTCAAAACATGAAACAAACCTACAATCCATATAATTCAAATCTAAAATGATCGGATGTAACGTACCTGAAGCTCAGTGTTCTGCTGGGTCAGATATTTTACTTTTCCCTGCTCAGCAGACCACTTCTCCTCTGTCTCCATGAGCTGGTCCTGCAGAGCTTCAAATTTCACCTTCCAGTCGCTTTCCACTATCATGTTCTCCAGGGGCTGGAGCTGAAGATCGGAGCTCAGGGAGAATTTTTCTTCCACATTCACTTTCATCGTCATCTTCAGATCTTTGATCTCCTTCTCCAACTCTTCTTCTCTGGCTCTTGATGTTGGGGCAAAGCGGTGGGCTCGGCATATATATATATAAATTCAACACACACATCATATCAAAAGTTATTATAACATATTTCATACAAACTAATCTCAATGCGATTTAAACTCAAACCTGTAAAAATGGCGGCAGAGGGAGTCGGACACGTCATGGACACAGACGGAGACGTCATTTCTTGACACCATACTGTGCCAGCTCCTCATACACACCCACCACCTCAAATACTCAGAGGACACTGCAGTTCTGGCTCTGATCACAGACTTACATTATCACACTTCTGTGTTGATTGGTTAATGGAAACTGAAACTGACGTCATCATCATCATCATCATTATTATTATTATTATATTAACTGTCACTGCTCATTAATAACATCTATACATATGATAACAACTAGTCTGTCAGCGCTGAAACAGAATGGTTACACAAGTAGTCTCTGTCTCTCAGAGACTGTATATAAGACCATCAGTGACTGTATATAGAGATGATCAGTGACTGTATATAGAGATGATCAGTGACTGTATATACAGACCATCAGTGACTGTATATAAAGATGATCAGTGACTGTATATAAAGAGGATCAGTGACTGTATATAAAGAGGATCCTTGTGAGTCTATCTTTAATAACAGTATATTCTCTATATATAGTTTCTACAAATGCAGTTTGTCTCTGTGCCGTCATGTCACATGTCTGAAATATATAGTTGGTGAAACATTACACCATGATATAATTAACATGTTATACAATTGGGTTCAAACAATGTGTTAAAGCTGCTGTCATCTTTTTTCAACCACTTAGATGCAGGACTCAATAAATGAACGATATATCATGTCCTCGTAAAGTTGATCATTGTCTCCTAAAAGACATTCTGTTCAGGTGGAGCAAGGTTTTGGTCTTGATAGCCCGGAACCTTTTGCCGGATGGGAGTCTCTGGAATAGGTGGTGACTGGGATGGGAAGGATCAGCAATGATCTTGCCTGCTCTCTTCCTGGTCCTGGAGTGGAACAGGTCTAGGAGAGCCGGCAGGTCGCAGCTGATGACCTTCTCGGCTGACCGAATGATCCGCTGCAGTCCTGCCTTTGTCCTTGGCAGTGGAGGCAGCAAACCAGACGGTGATTGATGAGGTGAGGATGGACTCAATGATGGGTGTGTAGAACTCGACCATCACTTTCTGCGGCATGTTGAATTTCTTCAACTGCCGCAGGAAGAACATCCTCTGCTGGGCCTTCTTGATGGTGGAGGTGATGTTCTCCGCCCACCTTAGGTCCTGTGCAATTATTGTCCCCAGGAATCTGAAAGACTCCACTGTGTTAACTGGGGAGTCGCACATGGTGAGGGGGACGGGTTTGGAAGTCTGCTACCATCTCTACAGTTTTCAGGGCGTTCAGCTCCAGGTAGTTCTGGCTGCACCAGGAAGCCAGGCTGTCAACTTCCTCTCTGTAGGCGGCCTCGTCCCCATTGGAGATTAATCCAATGAGGGTTGTGTCGTCTGCAAATTTCAGGAGTTTGACAGAGGGGTGGCTGGAGGTGCAGTAGTTTGTGTAGAGGGAGAAGAGTAGAGGGGAGAGCACACAGCCTTGTGGGGCTCCAGTGCTGATGGTCCGGGGCTCAGAGACAAGCTTGCCCAGCCTCACGCGCTGCTTCCTGTCTGTCAGGAAGTCAGTGATCCACCTGCAGGTGGGCTCAGGCACGCTCAGCATGGATCAAATTCCAAGTTGATCCATAATAAAGATAGCCATTAGATGCAGTGAATGTTGGATATATTTCTCTGTTTACTTAATGAATATCCATAGCTTTTGTTTAGATCCAAAGACTATAGACAGCTTTATAAACCATAATGAAACTCTGGTCATGAATTAGTTTATTCTCTAAACTCATCAGACATTAGTTTGACCAGAGGTACAACTGTGGTGTGGAATCTAAAAAGAAAACCTGCGACACAAATTATTATCAAAATCACCAACTAGTACTGCATCTCCTCAAACATGCCTGGAAGGGATCATTGGGTCTTAATGTGGTACCTCGGCAGTTTTGAACCAGACTGGAAGTTGGGTGACTTGCAACAGAGATTTGAGAGAAGTAAGGCAGCAGAGGAGAGAGATGTTGACCTTTGCTTCCTAGTGTGGATCAAGACCTCATAAACACTGGATCATGTTGTTCCCACAGTGCAACCAATGTCCTCTCATGTTAAGACCAACCAGGAGACCCTGTCTGTTTATAAAACATGTTCTCAAAGCACTTCAGCTTGATGAAATGATCATGAAAAGCTGTGAGGAGTAAATTAATCTTCATCTGTAAGGTGGCCATTTAATGTTATCAGCTTTGTGCACTTCAGATGCATTTATTGGCTTTTTCTATCAAACTTTTTTTTCACAAACACACACAGTCCAACTCACATGAGGAAAAAAAACAGTAAAGTTTTCACAGAATCAGACAGTTGGGGATTTATGTATTTTAATTCATTATGATGCTACATGATCCATGGTGGTTGTTTACTCATTTTCTTCCTTTACTACAGTATGTTAATAACGTTGCCAGTTATCTTTTGAAGTCTTCTTTATTTTTATGTACATACAAAAGAGTATCCAATTACTGTGTGATTACATTGACTGTATCTCTGCATGTGTAGTCTGAAGCATAGATGCCTTTTTTTATTTTCTTTAATGTAGTGTGTATTCACAGGTCAGTCCTCCTCCCAGCCGCCCACGTTTCTGCTCCCCGAGCTCCCTCACGCAACGAAAAATACACATATAAAGTTTTTTTTCAAAACAACCAATTTTGCTGAGGTGGCCACGTGATAACCGAGATAATACAGCTGTGTTGTCTCTGTTATCTCACAACCTCTGTCCTTGTCTCCAACAGAAATAAAATGACTGAAATGAAAGAAAACACACAAGCCGATAACCCAGACTCAAGATGGTCCCTTTTTTTTTTTTTAAAGACAGCTATTTTTTTGTTTTGCTAATATGATTTCAACACTCAAAATAATAATAATCATAATAAACCCAGGTCATTTCATGCAAACTGCAGAGAGGACACTTTAATATAGTGCATTTGAATATTATAAACAACAGAAGCTTCGTGGCTACATAATAATGTAAGGGAGAAAAAATGCAAACAAACCAATGTGATACACTAGAGGACACACAATACTCCATGGGTGAAATCAAACAATGTGACTAACTGCTGAAGATGTAGAGTTGGTTTTACTTGATATGTTCACTGGTTTCAGAGGGAAATTAGGTCTTTTTTTCCACTCTCTGGCAACCTGAGGCAGTAAAATTATCTGGGAACTGTAACTTTAACTTGGAAAAATCTGACGCCTTAAACTTCATTACAGCTCTGTTTTTGAATAAGATTACCGCAGCAGAAATTCTTGATCATTATTTAGATTTTACGGACCCACCATTTTAAAAAGGGCCTGAGAATAGATTGTTGAATTCTTATTCCTGGTCTGGTTAGGAACTAAAATCAAAAGTTTTATCAACCCTATTTTTCTGTTGTGTACAGGAAATCTGTTCAGATGACAGGTATTTTTTCACCACCCTTCTTCCTTTGTTCTAAAACAGCATGTGATTTTACCGTTTCAGGCTTCCTCATACAAACATCCCCACGCAGTCACATGAGCCCTCCTGCAGGAGGCAAAACCATAAGACACACGCACACACACACACACACACACACATGCATGGCCTCTACCGGCTCACATTTTAACCGCCTACTGTTTAGAAGAAGATACACAGTCTGAGTCGAGGAAATAAAGTCTTTCACTGATTACTTGTTTTCACTTTTTGCAGATCATCAGTATTAAGTGGAAGAGAGATTATCAGAGGAGTGTTAGAGCTTTCTTAGAGACGATGTGAGTGAGGAAGTCGGAGACTAATGTATCTATAAAGAATAAATCAAAGACTTCAGACATTCAGCCAGCGTGAAGCTACTTCCACACACCTGTGCAAGTTGTGGAGGATCATTTAGGAAAGAGGGGTGGACGGAAAGAACAGATCAGAGATCATTTCACAAAACAAAGGAAAAGGCAAGACCTGTGACAAAAACGTTTGCAATCATGGTTTAACTTGGGATCACCTTCCTTCGTTTTCTTTTCATACATTAAATTATTTTCCATCCAGACAAACCATCATGATATTGCCTTAAATGTAAAAAAAAGAAAAGAAAGAGAAATCAACATAAACCCAGAAGACATCCCTGTTGCCGTCATTGACGCGTGTTCGTCCAAGCACGCCGCCCGTCCGTCCCTGTGCTCTGTCCATCTGTGTCTCTACAGGGCCAGCTTGCCAATGATGACTCCAATGACAAAGAGCAGCACGCAGATTGCCAGGACACGGGTGCTTAGGCCTTCGTCCCTCACAGCCGAGGTTGCCATGCCGGAGGAGTGAGAAGCGGCCACTGACGTCACCTTTCTCTTCCGCAGCCCGTCATCCTCCTGCAATGAAGAGAGGAGTCAGATATATACGTTCAAAATCAAAGTTATTCACCTTGTAATTTTACTCCAGATGATCTGGAACTTGCTTTTCAAACCACAAACATTTTAATGTAAAAAAGTAAAAAATTCAAATGACGAGTTGGAAGTGTTACTAAAGTTTAAGGAGTCGCAACTTTTTGTATTCATCACTGTCAATCAAGTCCAGACTGATGAGACCCAATCAGGCTGCATCACTGTTTCTAAAAGTTTCCATTTCTGCCTGTTGGTACCAAAACGCAATACTGAAGTTTTCAATATATTTGTGTGGACGAAGCCGAGGACAGATTGCCCCAGTTAGACTGGATGCAGCATATGTTTATATACCCTAATCACCCGGTGTGACGTATGTGTACTTCTCCCCTTAGAGCCGGATGAGACATGTGCGTCTCATTTACAATGTCCTGTGACTGAAATACTTGCAAGAATGATAATATACTATTGGAAATGTAGTTTGTTTGTTGGCATTCTTAGCCAAAAAAGTTTTTACAGTAGCATTTCAGACAATGGCTGACGATTTAAGCGAAGGCAGAGATATTGAAGCAGATGACAGAAGCTTCATTGACAAAAACAGAGATGAAAATAACAATTAAGAAGATTCAGACCCAGACAATGTGACCGACCGACCTGCTGACCAATGCTCAGACGGTAAGAGACATGTTTTTAAGTTTAGGTAAACTACAATGAAAGGCACATGTTTAAGGTATCAAATGTTTCTTATTTAATGTCTTCAATATCTGCTTCTAGGGCTGGAAAATGTAGCTCTTCAGAAATCTTCTGGTTTTTTTGTGGGTCGTTTTCAATGCTTTAATCAACTAATGTTTTGCTTTAACAGTTAAGGTCTTAATGAGTTCATTTAATCTTGTGCGTCTCACCCTGATCTGTTTGTTTTCTTCCCGTAGCCTTTGCACCTCCATCTGCAGCCGCTTGCACTCCTCCATGATCTTCTTCACCTCTCCATCATCCAGCGAGGCGCTGGCTGACTTGGGCAGCACGGAGTGCTCAGTCTTAACAGAGGAGGTAGAGGAAGAGATAGTTTGGTTGCTTTCACTCTCATGCTGTGGAAAGAGTCAGGGTGTGGGTGGACAACGGGGTGAGAGCAGAGGGAGAGGAGGGAAGGGGATGAAGAGACATGCAGAGACATGGCAAGGAGTGAGATGAAAGTACAGATACAAAAATCATAAATGAATAAATAAAACATGTAATGGGTGATACACAGTGATTTACTGCTGATGGGTAGGAGATTGAGAAAATAACTGAGGACACATGCTATTGCGAGTGTCTTGATTTTCTTCAGTAAGATCTTATCCAATGGACCTAAATTGCTTCAGTTATTAATTTAAAATATCAAATACAAAATGCAACATTTCTAAGTTTGTAGATCAGATGGGGATGTGAGAAAATCTTTTGCGCATCTAAACCTCACACTTGTTTTTGCTCTATGTAGTTGTAGTGAGCAGGTACGATAGAAGAAGTGTGTAACTGACTGGTAGTTGCAGCTTAAATAGTCAGAATCAGGCTCAGCAAGTTCATGAGTAATGCCGAACTGTAGATCAGTTAAAAACACATCCATGTCATTAAATACTAGCATTAACGCCAATATTTATTGAGACAACTGTGTATTTGTGATGGTGGCAGCTCTTCTGGTTCAGGAAGCCAGGGATTATGGGTATTAGCCCTGGTTCAGTAGGCACAGTCAGGGCTGTGGTCGAGACATTGATAGACTCTACATGAAAACCACTTAATCGCGTGGACAGAGCACAACAGAATGAACCACTGTGTAGTTGTGTATGGCTTCAGAGGGCGCTGTTGCTCAGTATATCCTATGTTGTGTTGCTTCAATGCCCGAGTGCTCTTTAATAGGAAAAATTGCCAGAGTGCCCTGTGGTAGAAATTAAGACTTAATTAAGACTTACAGTTTTGTCATTTTCTAGAGGCATCTCAAAAGCACATCTCAACTTTGAATCCATCAGCTCTTCAGGCTTCGCCTCCTTCCACTGTGAATGACAAAAATCAAGAGTGAACAACAGACAGAAAGAAAATTCTGTGAAGATTCATACGGAGATTCTTTAGCCTCAGGTCTTTCTATCTTTCAAGAATAGCTTCTACACAAAGAGACAGACGGATATAAACTGTATACAATATTCCGGAGTTCGGCTGGAGGTACTGTGTGATTGTGATGTCTCCAGTGTGATCATCAAGTAAAAATTCAGGGTCAGTAGATCAGTACATACTCAAAGATATATCCTTTGCTTTGTACAAAATATTTTGCCAAATCAGATTTAATGCTGTAATACTCACAACTCCTTCCATGTCGGTCATGTCGTATGGAGCCAGCAGGGACTGCACCATGAATTTGTGTTTACTCTTTTCATTGGGGTCGTAGTCAAAAGGCTGTAGCATAACTGTGGTCAAACACAATGGAAAAATGGAGAGCCAGAACATTAGAGAAAGACCAACTTCCTGTATTGCCCAATAACAACTATTATGCAACCCGTGAATGAAAAGACATTGGTCAGGTTTATGATCCGAGTTGCAGCATGACATTCTTACTCCTCGAGAACTGACTGTATTTCCTGAAATTAGCATTTTTATGCTTGAATGATCAATGTAGTCTGTGGAGATTTGAATGATTCTGGTTTTGATCAATGTAAGAGGTTCAGTTTTCACTGAAATTAAAAAAGAAGAATTTTACTTTAATCCAAACACAGATATAAGAGAGCTGGGAATAAATAACAACTCTAAACTCTTTTGTATCTTATTGTTCAATTCAAACTCACTGACTTGTGAAGGTTTCCACCAGAAATAACTAATAAACGTCAATGTTACCAGGAGACTGCAGGGCAGCACGGACAAAATAATTATGACAATTATAAAAGACATTTTAGTTTTATACAAAGGTTATTAACAACAAAATGATTCTACAAGCTGAATATTATGGTATATTTTCAATAACATTTCACACTTAACTACAGCGTTATATTTCCATCATCTTTTATTCATCAAATATTTTAAACAAAGTGTTGTGAAGGTATTTCTACATGTTTTTGTGTAGATTATTATTACACAGCACTTGCATAGATGTTACTGATGTGCTTTATGACAATAGCTCAAACCTCAAGTGGCTAAATTACTTATCAGTAGAATGACTAAAGAAGTATCATGTAGTCAATACCGGCTTTGTGGACATGTACAGTTTGTGTTTTTTTTAACATGCTGACTTAGCTGCTTGGTGATGGAATTGTTCTTGGTTAAGGTGAAAATGATTTTTATGGGCGTTTAGTCAAACTTCTATCCATTCTAAAGAGGTATATATGTCAATCATATATATATGTACCTGGTCTGTGTCTGTAACATAAACCCACTGGGTCGCTGGGGACAAGGCAAAAGATAATTAACAGCTGCAGCCCTACACATGGGACTAAGTATTTAGATGATAGCTTGACTGTCGCTGTGGCATAAAATGATCAATATCTCTCTCCTTCTGCCATTAGATCCAGAAGAGTTGTGACTTTTTCCCCTTGAATAATGAATACTTATTCTAAATCTATTCGTACTGTCTAAAACCAGTGTTAAAGATCACCTCATGACCGTGTCAGTATCACACAGCTGTCCAAATGAAATGTGAACACCACATTGTGGGTTTGAACTTTATCACCTGTGTTGCCAGAGGATGCAAAAAATTGTTACGAACCAGAAACATTGACGGAGTTCCCAGCGTCAATGATGCCGCTGTTTGGGCGCACGCAGTATCTGCGAGGTGCAGTTGTCTTGACTTTGAAACACACATTTCTATCTGTGGGGTTGGTGAGCTTCAGAGTGGCAGTGACCACATCTGTGAATGGGCCTGAGGGGGAGACAGAGAAAAAGAGCACAGTGACAATGGAGAAGATGAGTGAACGCGCAGACTTGTCTTGTAGTTGCATTTGTGAGTATGACTTGTGTTACCTCAATCAATCAATCAAAATCTAAATGGAGGGAGCACTCAAAGGTTTCACCGAGGCTTGTCTGCTCAACTGCAGACACATCGTGTGTCTGCAAGGATGTATATGTGAGTGGTGTTTGTGAGGGAATCCAGTCTGCCATAAACATTGCACATTAAACATTAAAACAGTGGAAAGAGCAGCAAAGTGCGCACAGATTTATTATTTTATTTATGCCCCGCCCTTAGCCATAAAGCAGATGCTGTGGAAACCAGAGGTGCATTTGGAGACATATGAGCATGACTCTGGACGTGAATGTTCAACTTGATTCAATGACTAAACCTTGGTTGTGGAAATTTGTGTCGGGCAAACAACCTCAATGAGCTTCTGCACTCATCACCTACAGTGTGTGGGTGTACAGGATAGATCCTCCCCTAATAATCAATCAGTGAACAGCCTACCACTGACTGATCCTTAGGCCATCACTTGACCCATTTCTCCAGCTCTATCACACCCAAAGGCAGTTCTACACAGAAAACAGCATTTATCCCTGGAATTACAACAGCTCAGCCTGCATTCTCACAGTCATTCTGCCCGGATATAGAAAATCTGTAAAGGAATTCAGGTTGCACAGTTTGAGTGGAGTTTAAAGCTCCTACTGGCAGCTTGCTAGCTTATGAAATTGTGAAATATAGTGATAAGGCTAAGCAATGACACCCCGGTCCTAGCACATGCAAGAATACTCCCTGTTTGACAGCCGGGTAATGGTGACAGCACCGATCACACGGTGCATGTCAGGAATCAGACCACATTTCTGTGTCGTTTCACCTGCTGTCAGTGGATAAAAGACAGAGGCAGGGACCATAGGAGTCCGAACTAGAGAAATGGGACGGTGGGCCTGCCCTGACGCTGCAATGACAGCTAGCAGTTTCACTTGCTAGTAGCTAGGTTAGCTGAATGCTAGCTGGTTAGCATCGTCGCGCACAGTGTCGGTTCACCTGTTTCAACGCATAGTGCGGCTAGCTAGGTGTGTCTAATTTGACGAAATAGCAACAACAAATAAAGACACCGGTACAAAGTTGAGTGGTTAACGCATAAATACACACACTAGCTGTCATTGAGGGCTTCTAGGTTAGCTAGCTAGCCCCCGGCCAGGACCCGGCCCTCTGCTCCAGCGTTACCTCTGAATTTCAGTTCGTGTTGTGGCTCTAGCACCAAGATTTGTTCTGGTCTGGCCATGTCCCAGGGCTTCTTCCTGTCGTGACGGGGAGGACGACAACGTTGTACTGCAGGTGGCCCGGAGAGGTGAAGCAGCTGGCTTCCGAGGTAACGACCCAGCCGTTCACAGTTTTTTTTCCTTCGGGAGGGAGGAGGATTACAGACGCACCAAGGCTCGGGCTGACTGCAGTAAGGGCAAGCTCGAATCGTGGCAGCGGTAGCTCGTAGAGGCACTTCCGGTGTCAACAGATACTGCCACTGATATGTAAGGCAGCTGCTGCCTTCGATGCCAAACTGTTTGGAGGCAGCTGCCTTTGTTGCCACACTGTTTCGAGGCAGCTGCCTTTGTTGCCACACTGTTTCGAGGCAGCTGCCTTTGTTGTCACACCGTTTGGAGGCAACTGCCTTTGTTGTCACACTGTTTGGAGGCAGCTGCCTTTGATGCCACACTGTTTAGAGTAATCTGTCTTAAAGGTCACACTGTTTGAAGGCAGCTGTCACAAACACTTGGGGGTTGTTGTCACTGCAGTTTGGGGCAGTTGTCACTGCCGCCACACCGTCTGAGAGCAACTACAGCAAAGTAAGATTTCATACACTTAATTGATAAGGATGTAGAAATTGTGGATGAGTACGATTTCATACAGAAAGTCTAAATGGTGGGCTTTATGGTTGCAAGAGTGAGGACGGGAAAGTGTGACATTTTCTTCCAATATGGTCCTGAGACTTTGCTTTTCCTCATAACGGGTCATTCAGTGTCGAAAACAAAATTGAACTTTTAAGAGAGAAACTCCTCGAGAGAGAGGAAGAATTAAAAAGCAAGAAAAAAGTCAAGGTCACAATGTGGAAAGACATAGAAGATAATAAGAAGTGTCTTGAAATGTGGGAAAAGAGGCAGAGTGTAGGGACAGAAAACAAACATTTAAACAGATGGCTAAGGTTGACAAGAAGGAAACTGAGAAAGTTGAAAATAAAACACAGGGTGTGGCAGTCCTCTCCTCGACGCCTGCCTTCCTCCTCACCTACGACAAAACCCTCCTCCATATGATGTGCAGAGACCAGACTCCACCAATCAACGATCAGGCCCATCTCCACCCACCACTCTCCAAGTCTATGGAGACAGGGCAGTGGGAGGACTTTAAAAAGTTTTTACTAGATATTTTCAACCTTAGATATACTGTATGTTGACATTTAACATTTTATTACATTTTAATATGAGTTACTTTTGCCAATCAATACAGTATGTTAAATTTTGATAATGGTTAATAAGATGATGATGTTCTTTGACCTGATTTCCTTCCATTTTCATTTTAAATGCTCGCTCAGTTACAGGAAAATAACTTTTTTCTTTCCACAAAAACAGCAGCGGATACCTATTGCACCTCCCCACCATGCATCGATGTTCTAGAACCTCTCCATGGTGGATGTGACCCTGTACGTACGCAAAGTACCAGGGTTGAAGACAAGCAGGAATTTAAAAGGTTTTTACTGGATATTTTCAACCTTAGATATACTGTATTTAACATTTAATCACATTTTAATATGAGTTACTTTTGCCAATCAATACAGTATGTTAAATTTTGATAATGGTTAATAAGATGATGATGTTGTTTGACCTGATTTCCTCCATTTTCATTTTAAATGCTTGCTCAGTTACAGGAAAAGAAGTTTTTCTTTCCACAAAAACAGCAGCGGATACCTATTGCATTCCCACCATGCATCGATGTTCTAGAACCTCTCCATGGTGGATGTGACCTGTACGTACGCAAAGTACCAGGGTTGAAGACAAGCAGGAATTTAAAAGGTTTTTACTGGATATTTTCAACCTTAGATATACTGTATTTAACATTTTATCACATTTTAATATGAGTTACTTTTGCCAATCAATACAGTATGTTAAATTTTGATAATGGTTAATAAGATGTTGATGTTGTTTGACCTGATTTCCTTCCATTTTCATTTTAAATGCTTGCTCAGTTACAGGAAAAGAAGTTTTTTCTTTCCACAAAAACAGCAGCGGATACCTATTGCACCTCCCCACCATGCATCGATGTTCTAGAACCTCTCCATGGTGGATGTGACCCTATGCGTACGCAAAGTACCAGGGTTGAAGACAAGCAGGAATTTAAAAGGTTTTTACTGGATATTTTCAACCTTAGATATACTGTATTTAACATTTTATCACATTTTAATATGAGTTACTTTTGCCAATCAATACAGTATGTTAAATTTTGATAATGGTTAATAAGATGATGATGTTGTTTGACCTGATTTCCTTCCATTTTCATTTTAAATGCTCGCTCAATTACAGGAAAAGAAGTTTTTCTTTCCACAAAAACAGCAGCGGATACCTATTGCACCTCCCACCATGCATCGATGTTCTAGAACCTCTCCATGGTGGATGTGCCTGTACGTACGCAAAGTACCAGGGTTGAAGACAAGCAGGAATTTAAAAAGTTTTACTGGATATTTTCAACCTTAGATATACTGTATTTAACATTTTATTACATTTTAATATGAGTTACTTTTGCCAATCAATACAGTATGTTAAATTTTGATAATGGTTAATAAGATGTTGATGTTGTTTGACCTGATTTCCTTCCATTTTCATTTTAAATGCTCGCTCAGTTACAGGAAAAGAAGTTTTTTCTTTCCACAAAAACAGCAGCGGATACCTATTGCACCTCCCACCATGCATCGATGTTCTAGAACCTCTCCATGGTGGATGTGACCCTGTACGTGCGCAAAGTACCAGGGTTGAAGACAAGCAGGAATTTAAAGGTTTTTACTGGATATTTTCAACCTTAGATATACTGTATGTTGACGTTTAACATTTTATTACATTTTAATATGAGTTACCTTTGCCAATCAATACAGTATGTTAAATTTTGATAATGGTTAATAAGATGATGATGTTCTTTGACCTGATTTCCTTCCATTTTCATTTTAAATGCTCGCTCAGTTACAGGAAAAGAAGTTTTTTCTTTCCACAAAAACAGCAGCGGATACCTATTGCACCTCCCCACCATGCATCGATGTTCTAGAACCTCTCCATGGTGGATGTGACCCTGTACGTACGCAAAGTACCAGGGTTGAAGACAAGCAGGAATTTAAAAGGTTTTTACTGGATATTTTCAACCTTAGATATACTGTATTTAACATTTTATCACATTTTAATATGAGTTACTTTTGCCAATCAATACAGTATGTTAAATTTTGATAATGGTTAATAAGATGATGATGTTGTTTGACCTGATTTCCTTCCATTTTTATTTTAAATGCTTGCTCAGTTACAGGAAAAGAAGTTTTTTCTTTCCACAAAAACAGCAGCGGATACCTATTGCACCTCCCCACCATGCATCGATGTTCTAGAACCTCTCCATGGTGGATGTGACCTGTACGTACGCAAAGTACCAGGGTTGAAGACAAGCAGGAATTTAAAAGGTTTTTACTGGATATTTTCAACCTTAGATATACTGTATTTAACATTTTATCACATTTTAATATGAGTTACTTTTGCCAATCAATACAGTATGTTAAATTTTGATAATGGTTAATAAGATGATGATGTTGTTTGACCTGATTTCCTTCCATTTTCATTTTAAATGCTTGCTCAATTACAGGAAAAGAAGTTTTTTCTTTCCACAAAAACAGCAGCGGATACCTATTGCACCTCCCCACCATGCATCGATGTTCTAGAACCTCTCCATGGTGGATGTGACCCTGTACGTACGCAAAGTACCAGGGTTGAAGACAAGCAGGAATTTAAAAGGTTTTTACTGGATATTTTCAACCTTAGATATACTGTATGTTGACGTTTAACATTTAATCACATTTTAATATGAGTTACTTTTGCCAATCAATACAGTATGTTAAATTTTGATAATGGTTAATAAGATGATGATGTTCTTTGACCTGATTTCCTTCCATTTTCATTTTAAATGCTCGCTCAATTACAGGAAAAGAAGTTTTTTCTTTCCACAAAAACAGCAGCGGATACCTATTGCACCTCCCCACCATGCATCGATGTTCTAGAACCTCTCCATGGTGGATGTGACCCTGTACGTACGCAAAGTACCAGGGTTGAAGACAAGCAGGAATTTAAAAGTTTTTACTGGATATTTTCAACCTTAGATATACTGTATTTAACATTTTATCACATTTTAATATGAGTTACTTTTGCCAATCAATACAGTATGTTAAATTTTGATAATGGTTAATAAGATGATGATGTTGTTTGACCTGATTTCCTTCCATTTTCATTTTAAATGCTTGCTCAGTTACAGGAAAAGAAGTTTTTTCTTTCCACAAAAACAGCAGCGGATACCTATTGCACCTCCCCACCATGCATCGATGTTCTAGAACCTCTCCATGGTGGATGGATACTATGTACGCAAAGTACCAGGGTTGAAGACAAGCAGGAATTTAAAAGGTTTTACTGGATATTTTCAACCTTAGATATACTGTATTTAACATTTTTCACATTTTAATATGAGTTACTTTTGCCAATCAATACAGTATGTTAAATTTTGATAATGGTTAATAAGATGATGATGTTCTTTGACCTGATTTCCTTCCATTTTCATTTTAAATGCTCGCTCAGTTACAGGAAAAGAAGTTTTTCTTTCCACAAAAACAGCGGATACCTATTGCACCTCCCACCATGCATCGATGTTCTAGACTCTCCATGGTGGATGTGACCTGTACGTACGCAAAGTACCAGGGTTGAAGACAAGCAGAGATTTAAAGGTTTTTACTGGATATTTTCAACCTTAGATATACTGTATGTTGACGTTTAACATTTTATTACATTTTAATATGAGTTACTTTTGCCAATCAATACAGTATGTTAAATTTTGATAATGGTTAATAAGATGATGATGTTGTTTGACCTGATTTCCTTCCATTTTCATTTTAAATGCTCGCTCAGTTACAGGAAAATAACTTTTTTCTTTCCACAAAAACAGCAGCGGATACCTATTGCACCTCCCCACCATGCATCGATGTTCTAGAACCTCTCCATGGTGGATGTGACCCTGTACGTGCAAAGTACCAGGGTTGAAGACAAGCAGGAATTTAAAAGGTTTTTACTGGATATTTTCAACCTTAGATATACTGTATGTTGACGTTTAACATTTTAATATGAGTTACTTTTGCCAATCAATACAGTATGTTAAATTTTGATAATTGTTAATAAGATGATGATGTTCTTTGACCTGATTTCCTTCCATTTTCATTTTAAATGCTCGCTCAGTTACAGGAAAAGAAGTTTTTTCTTTCCACAAAAACAGCAGCGGATACCTATTGCACCTCCCCACCATGCATCGATGTTCTAGAACCTCTCCATGGTGGATGTGACCCTGTACGTACGCAAAGTACCAGGGTTGAAGACAAGCAGGAATTTAAAAGGTTTTTACTGGATATTTTCAACCTTAGATATACTGTATTTAACATTTTATCACATTTTAATATGAGTTACTTTTGCCAATCAATACAGTATGTTAAATTTTGATAATGGTTAATAAGATGATGATGTTCTTTGACCTGATTTCCTTCCATTTTCATTTTAAATGCTCGCTCAGTTACAGGAAAAGAAGTTTTTTCTTTCCACAAAAACAGCAGCGGATACCTATTGCACCTTCCCACCATGCATCGATGTTCTAGAACCTCTCCATGGTGGATGTGACCTATGCGTACGCAAAGTACCAGGGTTGAAGACAAGCAGGAATTTAAAAGGTTTTTACTGGATATTTTCAACCTTAGATATACTGTATTTAACATTTTATTACATTTTAATATGAGTTACTTTTGCCAATCAATACAGTATGTTAAATTTTGATAATGGTTAATAAGATGATGATGTTGTTTGACCTGATTTCCTTCCATTTTCATTTTAAATGCTCGCTCAATTACAGGAAAAGAAGTTTTTTCTTTCCACAAAAACAGCAGCGGATACCTATTGCACCTCCCCACCATGCATCGATGTTCTAGAACCTCTCCATGGTGGATGTGACCCTGTACGTACGCAAAGTACCAGGGTTGAAGACAAGCAGGAATTTAAAGGTTTTACTGGATATTTTCAACCTTAGATATACTGTATTTAACATTTTATCACATTTTAATATGAGTTACTTTTGCCAATCAATACAGTATGTTAAATTTTGATAATTGTTAATAAGATGATGATGTTCTTTGACCTGATTTCCTTCCATTTTCATTTTAAATGCTCGCTCAGTTACAGGAAAAGAAGTTTTTTCTTTCCACAAAAACAGCAGCGGATACCTATTGCACCTCCCCACCATGCATCGATGTTCTAGAACCTCTCCATGGTGGATGTGACCCTGTACGTACGCAAAGTACCAGGGTTGAAGACAAGCAGGAATTTAAAAGGTTTTTACTGGATATTTTCAACCTTAGATATACTGTATTTAACATTTTATTACATTTTAATATGAGTTACTTTTGCCAATCAATACAGTATGTTAAATTTTGATAATGGTTAATAAGATGATGATGTTGTTTGACCTGATTTCCTTCCATTTTCATTTTAAATGCTCAGGTTACAGGAAAATAACTTTTTTTTTTCCACAAAAACAGCAGCGGATACCTATTGCACCTCCCCATGCATCGATGTTCTAGAACCTCTCCATGGTGGATGTGACCTGTACGTACGCAAAGTACCAGGGTTGAAGACAAGCAAGAATTTAAAAAGTTTTTACTGGATATTTTCAACCTTAGATATACTGTATGTTGACGTTTAACATTTTATCACATTTTAATATGAGTTACTTTTGCCAATCAATACAGTATGTTAAATTTTGATAATGGTTAATAAGATGATGATGTTGTTTGACCTGATTTCTTGTCTTTCATGTCTTTTTTTCATATTATGTTTTATGAAACGCCTCTTTTGTTGTGGCTTTTGTGAACTTGCGGCCAGTTCCATTTTGAGCACCTGTGCTTGTTGTGTAACCTCTGCAGAGCTTACTATTAAAAAGACTCAAAGGCAACTCTAGTCAGAGAATTTCATTATTTCAAATCTCAAGATGAATTTCCATCACAACTCCTTCAACTTCAAAATATTTTTTTTATGTTATGAACATAAAAGTTATGAACTTCTATGGTGTAAAAGCATCAGTGCATATAGACAAATGACAAACGAAGCTGTTCACAACAAGCAGCTACTGACCTACGACTTTTTAACCAAGTTTTATTCTCATGTCTTCAGCATTTATATAAATAAAATGTACTGATATTGAAGCAAACTATTATTTATACTTTCCTGGCTAACCAGTAATTTCATGTACATCTCCACCAAGGTTTCCAAGTACAACTTGAAAAATAAACAAAATGTTGCTTTTGATGACAGATAGACATTCAAAATGTGTAAATAATCACATTGTATTTTCTTTATGTTTGACTAATGTGTTCAAATGCAGATCATAATAACTAAATTAAAGCATTAAATTATAGCGTTGTCTATTGTAATGACATATTGTGTCAGTGATGGTAAATGTTAATAATGCAACCTTAAAAAGGGCTACAGAGCTGCAATAACAGACACAAACAGCAGGTTTTACATGTGTCACTGATAGCAAAGGTACTGTAGTAAGGACTTGGTTAAAGTGACTTTAATACAAAAAAATCGTTGAAGTTCACAAGGCATGAACATTAATTGGCTAATGATACATTAATAACAGCTTCTCACCATCATCATTTCAGACAGAGGAGTTAAGTCATAGCAAATTTTAGTCTTTTTATGTAACTCATTGAAAAGAAAGCAGTGTTCCAGTTACAGGCATTAAGCATCATGTTCCATTGACATCACTGCCAAGTCCTACCACATTCGTGTGTACCAGATTGTTGTACATCATTTCAACAACAGCTCAAGTCTCTATCAACATCTAAAAATGATGCCTCGGTAAAGGTCATTACACAGAAAGACACACCATTCCTGTTGTCTCAGAAAACTGGTTACATTTCCTTGGCAGTCTTGACATGATTTGCCCCGAAACTGTTCTGTGGATCAGAAAGTACAACTGACCTAGTATTTGTAATATAGCACACTATAGGCTAACACACCTTCCCTACTGTGAGACCTAAAGCTGCTAGACTAAAAACAAGTGAAGGAAAGACATTGTCTACTAATTTTGCATATAAATGGAAACTAACAATACATTCAAAAAACTATCTGATTTGCATATCTGCAGAAAAAGACCAGATATTAAATTAGATAAAGATATACACAATAGGCGACATAAATATACACATGGAAATGCTGGAATATCCAGATGGTAATGCAGTGAAGTGTGCGTTACAGTGCAAAGTAATAATGATGTCCTCAACAGCAGAACATGTAATATAGCCTACACGTATCCAACAGCAATATCACTTAATTTTTAAATGCAGTTCAAAAACACAATAACTAAGAAATATGAGGACACAATACTTGAGAGACAAAAAGAACATCTGATCTACATAATGTGCTGACTAGTCAACTTCTTTCTCCATGGAGACTGGATTTCTTTGGCTTTGAAAAAAAAAACATTGTTCTGTGTTGCTGTTAGGAGTCTGAAGTGAGGCAGAGGCACAGCGTCTCAACCATCCATTCCCCGGAACAATAACATGTAACTAAACTTTCGCAAACTAGTCCAAATCTCTGCCTCCAAACAGTCTGACAACCGAGGCAGATGCCTCCAAACAGCGTGGCAACAGAGGCAGATGCCTCCAAACAGCCTGGCACAGAGGATGATGCCCCCAAACAATGTGACAACAGAGGCAGATGCCTCCAAACAGTCTGGCGACAGAGGATGATGCCTCTAAACAGTCTGGCGACAGAGGATGATGCCTCCAAACAGTCTGGCGACAGAGGATGATGCCTCCAAACAGTCTGGCAACAGAGGATGATGCCTCCAAACAGTCTGGCACAGAGGATGATGCCTCTAAACAGTCTGGCGACAGAGGATGATGCCTCTAAACAGTCTGGCGACAGAGGATGATGCCTCCAAACAGTCTGGCACAGAGGATGATGCCCCCAAACAGTCTGGCGACAGAGGCTGATGCCTCTAAACAGTCTGGCGACAGAGGATGATGCCTCTAAACAGTCTGGCGACAGAGGATGATGCCTCCAAACAGTCTGGCACAGAGGATGATGCTCCCAAACAATGTGACAACAGAGGCAGATGCCCCCAAACAATGTGACAACAGAGGCAGATGCCTCCAAACAGTCTGGCGACAGAGGATGATGCCTCCAAACAGTCTGGCGACAGAGGATGATGCCTCCAAACAGTGTGGCAACAGAGGCAGCTGCCTCCAAACAAAGGTGATAGCTGCCACAGCAGGTGCCTTAAGGCAGCCTGGCAGCAGTGTTATTTCAAGCTTCAGTTTAATGACACAAAACTTAGGCAAAGCATTAACAGCATTTAAGCAGAATCGGTACAAATCAGCCATATAAACGAGCATGTTTCACAATACAAGTGGAGAAAAACATGAATATTTGTTGGTGCTCAGAACAGTAACAGGCTGATAAACATTCATAAACTAGGTATAAACCTCAGGGAATACGTAGTTGCCCTCAAACAGGGGGGCAGCAGTGGCAACTGTCCCCAAACAGCTGTGGCAACTGACAGCTGCCTCATATCGCGACAACTGCCTTTACAAATCAGTGGCAGGTTCTGTTGCCACCGGTAGTCCCTCTATGAGCTGCCGCTGCCACGATTTGAGCTTCTGTATCTCGCTGACTGACTGCCACCGACAGCTGCTGGAGGCTAAAGGGCGAATGCTAACTGTGCTAGCATCAGAAGGAGATACTGGAAGGAAGGGAGAGGCTGACGTCACGGGAAGAGAGGGACCGGAGAAGGATTTCAGCTGAAGAAAAAGAAAAAAATTCTTACATCTTTAATCATAAAACTTATATTTTAAATATATATTATTAAAAATCATCACAAATCAAATTCAACAAACACAATTTAACACTGAGATAAACATGGTTAAAATGATCAGGGAACCATATGAGCCAGGGCCTTAGCTAAAGCTGGGTATGGATTACGGGTCCCATACGAGAATGTGAAGCAAATACTGCAGGTCAAAGTTCACCAAACAAAGTTGAACTCCACCTCAAAACCATGCCGCCATTTGCCTGCCACAGGAAGCTAATGTTTTCTTTACCTTGGGAGGCGAAGGATCACCAATGAAACATTTGCATATGTGACCGGGCCGTTTCTCCATCTTAATCTGGTGTTACATAATCTGACCAACAGAGGATTTGTTTGAAATGTGCTCTGTTTAAATACATCACTAATGATGGCTCCTTCATATTAGGCTCTGTATATGTAAGAGAATCAAACTAGTGTCATTCCATCATGGGGAATGACTGTTAATCATATAATCAATAGATCTGACAATGATTTAACAGTGGATTGATAAGAGACTGTAGCCAATATAAAGATGGCCCACATGACAGCTTCCCAAATTGAACCCAGATTATCTTGATCGCGCCCTGGTGGCTGGCAGCAGTATAGGTCATAAACAATACCTCCTCCATTTTAGCATATGGGGGATGAACATTCAAAACTAATCATTTTAAATGATTTCTGTCACTTTAGGTAGTTCTTATCACACGTATTTATGTTCACTTGTTTTTCTGGTAAGTTTTAATTAGTTACTTAATGCTCTAAAAACAGTGTGAAACATCATGATTGACAACTGAGTCTGAACGCGTGTGTCTGCAGGACGCTGATAGCACGGCTCCACTCCATGACCAAGACTGTGCAGATTTGGGCTCCAAATTACGTCAAAAGAGCAAGATGGCGGCACCTGTATCTGGGATGATAGCTTAATTTTTTAACAAGAGGAATTGGAGACACATTGTTCATCTTTATATCCAGTTTATAGAATTCAGTGCAGAACATATCAGAAAATGGTTAAAAGTACCACTCATTCTTTAAGTCCCTGCTCTATCTGTCCACCAATCAACACAATGATTATGACTTTTCTATTGTAGAAAATGGAGAAAATATGAGTATTCATAATTGAGAAGCTGGCACCAGAAAAGTTTGATCTCCAGAGGACTAGTTTGTTTTAAGGGTCATAAAGAAACTGCCATGCATAGTGGAAGTCAGTAGAGGCACAACAAATATTAGAAATACTGAGGTTACATGTTCCGTTGCTACAAGCACACTCAGTAGACTGTGACCAGACACTATAAAAGTCACAAAACCTTTTAAAGTTACTTACCTTTTTTAATCAGTCATATTTAGACGTATCGAGTATAAAAGTACTGGAAATACCATGTAAAAATATCGACGATATGTACATTTGTAGACTATCAGGATGCCAAAACTGCAGATTCCCCAATGTGTCCTCAAAGTCAATTCAATGTAGTCAGAGATGAGATCCATCCAATTTGAGTTTAACTAAAAACTCATGTCAGGATTCAGTTGTTTCAGCACACCCTTACATTTCTAACATCACTTACCATCACAAAGCCATCCGTGAATCATGAAAGTGCTGAGTCGGGAGTCTCCAGATATGAATTTGCAAATCAGTTTCCACTGCTAGTAGTTACATTTCGGCTTTGACACACAAGTCATCAGTCATTAATTCCTTCATTCAATTGCACTACGGTTTTCCTTTTCTGACAAATGTCTTGTTTCAGGCTTTGCATGCCACATCAATATACAGAGAATTTGCTGGTACTGAATTCTCTTATACTTCTTGTTTTATTTCATATTGGCTACAAGCTTTCACTGTTGAAACCTCCAGCAGTCATGAGGGGGTGGATTAGCCATGTTGCCTAAGTGCAGTGTAGTGTGGTATAAGTCAACAGTTAACAGGCTAATATCTACATTTATTTAAATACATAGTCAGCTGTGGTTTGTTACCCTGCAGGGATTTTTATTCTGCTTTCAGGTCATAGTTCACCTCCACGCTCAAAACTTCCAACCACATACACTTTAATTTCTCTTATAGAAAAAGAAAAAAGTATTGTTGCCTATTTTTTCTCATCATACTCCACTTCTCTTTTGGTGCATCTTTGCCTTGAGGCCTGTTCCATCATATTATACCAGAGGCAACAATAAAAGCAACATTTAATCTCTACTCTCCTCCAATCAGCTAAAACTTAATAGAAGTTGGTCAATTTTGGGTTATTAGATGCACTGTGGCTATAAAACACTTGTCTGGGGTATATAATGTGAGACTGCAGGATAGCATGTGTTAGCCCTGTGAAAAGATGACAAGTAAAACTAAACACCTAGTGAGACAGAACTACAGGGGATAACTTTCTGTGGTTGTTTGGTGACCCAGATGTAAGCCTTCTATTTGGTTTGAGAAAACTTTCTATTTTTGGATAAAACAATTATTTTAAAGTTACCTTAACTTTTTTTCTCAAAGTGGCTTCAAGACTGGGAATATTAAGCTGCTCCACATCAGCAGTATAATATCAAGATAGTTTATCAGTGTGTTCCAGCTCTACAATGAAGACGTGGACATTGTTTACGACAGCACCAGTCAGTCCAGACGTCTAGTGCCGCTTTTTATACATATTTGTCCCCAAAACAGAGGAAAAACATCTATCAGGAGTTGTATTTTATAGAATAAGGCTGGACATTCAAAACCTGTTGGGTTCCTGAAATAACTTCCACCCTGAATTTCCACATTTTTAAGCATCAAGACAATGTGCAGTGAGGCCCTGTTGTCAGAGTAGAACATTCAATCCATCATGGTGGTCCCGATAAATACAAGCTCTGTATATATGAAGAGGAAATGGCTGGTAAACGGACAGGAAACTCCACTTCCTCTAGCGCAGATGTTGCTCATGTAAGAAAGAGGTGTTAGCTTTGTGTTTGACTGTTGTGACAGACCTGTTACTGCCTGCACCCAAAAAAAACAACTTTATTTCTTAGAGCTCCCCCTTCAGAAAGTAGCGACCCATATCTGATGTACACTTTAAATGAAGACAAGGGCACTGAAATGATTGAGATGCTATTACTGTACCTCTGCAGTGCAAGGCTACAGAGGAGGACCCTCCTTTTCCCCTTGTCAGAAAATAAACTGAAATTTCTAATTATTTCCTCTAAAGTTTTGGCCTTTTCTAGCAAAAGAATGTGGATTGTTGTAGAAACAAGCAACGGTTTCCATCGGCCGTCTTTGAAACCTTTTAAATGTCTTTAAGTTGTCATGGGAAGTAAACAAAAGAAACCTGAACACAACTTCAGTTGAAAGGATTTAAGTTATAGCAATACGCACACTATCAAGTGTACAATTTGTCAAGGTTCATTTGATTCTAATAAAATACTTTTTTTTTTAAAACCCATATACATTTCATATATTTATCTTTTTGGGGTATATGGATCCAAAAATAGACATTTAAATCATAAAGAGAATGGGAGGATAGGGGAAGAGAAATAAAACTACAAAAGCTACGAATGGTGGTCCTCCGTCCCAGAGGAGAGAGTGACGGAGGACAGAGGGGAGAGACAGAGATAGAGAGAGTGGGATAAAGAAAGAGAGAGAAAAGGAAGTGACGAGGGAGGCAGGGAGTTAGAAGGGGGATTGGCCAAGCTATACAGCGCAGTATGACACCCACTTTAGCTCATTACACACGTACAGTCGTGATCAAGGCACAGGGATCTTCTAAAAGTAATTTTTTTCAATAAAGTTGTACAAAATAATACATTTTACAGTCTGTACAAGAATAATAGTTCAGCAGTAAAGTAAAGACAGACATACAAAGGAGCAAGCGGTCGGGGAGGAAGGAGGAAAGATGGATGAATGGCAGGGAGGTGCGAGCACATTGTTGTACAAAATCAAACATTAGTGTCCCATTTGTTGTTGTTTTCGTCTTGTTTTTTTATACTCCAGGATTATTATATTTTATTTTGTCGTAAAACAAAAAGAGCACTGAAAAGAGAGGCGGAAAGGAGGGGAGGAAGAGGGAGTCGGGAAAGATGTGAAAATGGAGAGGAGAGTGAAGTCCTCAGAGGTGAAAGAGCAGAGGTTGAAAAGAAGGAGAGAATGACAGACAGAAAGCTTAAAGAGAAAGAAAGAGCGCACAGGGCACAATGGCACAAAAGTCTACACAGACAAAAACAGCTGTGGAGACAGTAAAACAGGGTCAATCATGACGAGATGAGAGTTCTTTTTAACTTATATGGTATTGTACTGTAGAAGGATGATTTTCGCCTTCCGTTTGTCAAGTTCCACAAAAGATGGTTATTTTTTTCTTTTTTGTTTTCAACTCAATACATCCTCCTCACGGTTTGCTCCACTAGCAACAAGGCAGAGTCAGGTGGCTAAACAATGCTGTGGAGAGGTCGAGGGACCGCCATCGCCTTCGACCGTGTCCAGACTCCATCAAAGTAATTCACATTGGAGTCGGCCGTCTGTCCCTCGTGCCTCCTGCAGCCTGACGGATCACAACACACCCCTGGTCCGTGTAGTCTGTGGTACTGCTGCAGTCGGTCACTTGTTCACTTTAATTTAAAAGCACTGTGCTGGAAAAACACGCCAGCAGGTCGAGGAGCCTGCCGCTCGTCAGCAGGGATCGGTACGTTTCCGGATTGACGGCGATTGTGCATTCCGATAAAAGCAAATGCGATGAGTTTCTGTGTGCAAGCAGATCCTGTGGTTGAATTCATGGATAGGAACGATTGGTGTACACGGTCGAGTCCTGAGCACAGTGCTTGTGTTTTCTGTTAGATACAGTGTTCAGCTGATCTTTTGTGACATGTTAATTCTCTGTTTTTGTAGTACTTCCAACAGTTTTCTCTTCCCCAGTTGCACTGAAGCAGTAGCTCTCTCAGTTTTCATGCCGGCTCGAAGTACAGCCTCAACTGCAGCTCAAACTCTCCTCACTGCAGGAGATACAATCCAGACTGGGCCAGTCAGGGTGTTTGGACAGGTGAAGGTAACAGGGGTGATACATGATGTCGAGAGGATAGGAGCTGGGAGTATGGCTGAACGTGGACATCCAAGTTCCTTTATGCTTCAGCCCCTCAAACCCCTTCATCAAAATAACTCCGTCTATTGCAGGTGGGGAGTTTTCATAAGGGGAAGTTCAGGGTGTGTTTGTGTGTAAATATGTGTATGTTTGTGTGGGTGTGTTTTGGCCCCTGTTCCTTCACAAGAGCTCACACACACTTCTATGGAAGAGGAGAGTTCAGAGACTCAGGGTTTCTCATAGTCCGATCTTTTTTGTTTGTTTCTGGTCGAACCCTTTTCCTCTCCCATCACAAGAGCTCGTACTGCCGCAGGTGCATTCGCTGGATGATGTCTCGACAGTCGTTGAAGACGCGGCGGATGTTTTCTGTGTCGACGGCGCAGGTAAAGTGAGGATAACAGTAGTGCCGCCCGTCCCCGCTCGCTGTGCTGATCCTCTGTAGATGGAAGAATAGAACATGAAATATTATGAACTCTGTCTACATCCATACTACTATGTTTTCATTTGAAAATGGTATTTTTAAACTTAAACGATCTCTGTCCATACAAGCGTTTTGGCTCTGAATCTGTTTTAATCCCCGTCCATTTTAGCACATGCCTGAAAACACATATCACATTGCCACTCATGTACACTGATCAAGCGTGTGCCAGTGTACACAGGAGGCATTGGGTTGAGGTGTTGCAGATTGTTTGAATAACAGCTCGTCTCCAACACAATTGTATCATTGTAAAATGCAGAATTTAACTAAACAGCTGTAAGCAAAGACAACAGGGACAGCAACCCCTTGTAAATAATTATCCATGTTGTGTTTTACGCTAGTGGCCAAGGCCGATTCCGGTTGTTTTGTTCCAAAAGGGGGACATGGGACAGGATCCTGACAAATCAGCGAAGGTTACGTCATGACCTAAAAGACCCAATCAGCAATCAGTTTTTACCCGTTCAGACTAAATTGCAGTCCCGGAGTTTTCAAACTGAAACTGGATCAGCAGTGTTTCCAAACCTCTCCATTTTAGCAGCTCTGAAACTCTAGACAAGTGTGGACACTGGGAGTATCTGCAGAGTTGATGAATTTCTATTTTTAAACTTAAAAAATGCTTAATACATTCTTTGTCATACCATATTTAGCTCATTAAAAGATTCATAGAAATCCAATGAATAGACCAAAACATCGCTGGAGGCTCTCCTACTGAAGAGAACATTTCAAAAACAACTCCCAAATATATTGATACGCGTCAGTAGGATCAGTTCATTCTTGGTTTTGGTCTTATCAGGGGATTTATTGAAAATAAGAACAGTAGAGACTATTGTAATACTTTTTTAAGACTTACCCTTTAAATTTACATAAAGCACAAAAACAGGCTTATGCACTTACCAGGAATTCATCTCTTATGAAGTACTTTGCCCTTGTAACACGTGGATCTTCTCCAGGCTCTGGTGTGGCTGAGAGAAGAGAACAAGACTAGTGAGAACTAATCTCTTATGACATGCAATCGTTCAGGTGGGGACCGATCAAACATGAAAATTTGCTTTTTAGGGCATTTATTAGTTATCAGGGATACATTTGTTTAATGACTAATTTCCACGTTACTGTGGATGAGTGTGTGTGATCAGAATGACCTCACAGGTGTGTATCAACGATGACCTCTTGTGGTCAACGACACTGAATGCACTGCCTCTCACAGATGATGTATTTGACTATTTGCTAGACGCCATTCCAAGCACATAAACCGTGATCCCGGCAGTGGGGAGACAAGTGATGGCGAGTTTGGAGTTGGTGTATCTTACTGTATCAAGCACTGAAACTGTTATTTAGTGTTAAATCATTGTAGATGGGTTAGGTTTTATTTAGTATGCGATTTTGTTATGTAAATTTGTTTTGTACCTATTATATCTGAATATTTATGTTAAGTGTACCCTACTTTAAACTCACTACAGGAAATATGTGAATTAGCAATAGTTTATATGTCAAACAGCAATGAAAAAGCTGTATTCAATTGATTTTAAAATGATCGATTTGGCACGCCAAGTCGATACCCAACCCTAAAATATGGCAGTTATATTTGTACAGATAGTATCATGGACAATGTTGATTTGAATTGTTGACAAAAAAATGTTAATGGAATAAAAATGGATTAAACCAAAGCACGGCTGCTCACCGTCATCAGGTGTGGTGTAGCGAGCGAACTCAGGAAAGTATTCCTCGATTTTGGACTTCCCTGCCAGCACCTTCTCTGCTAGCAGGTCCTGTTTATTTAGGAACAAGATGACAGAAATGGTCCGCAGCCACCTGTACAGAACAAACATGAGTGTGATGTGAGATATGACAGGGAATCACTGACTGGAAATACACAATGGGTCCATTTTTTCTAGCGAAAGATGAATATCTCAAGGTACGCGTCCTAATGGACTCAAACATTTCCACTCAAACCTGTCAAACCTCACATGAGTAAATTGTGAGCGTCTAGACTCTGTACACGTACCATGCCTGCAGCTAAGCTGCCAAAGATCTAAGTAAGTTTTCACCATTCTGAAACTTTTATTAGCGTGGAACTTGTGAAAAAAGTACATGATCTAACCTTGATTTGTGTTATGCTGTGTGTGTGTGTGTGTGCTGCTAAGGTACCCCCACACTTGGTTATGCAATCATTCAGGAGAAAAAGCAGGCAAGTTCATCAAATGTTTATCAGCCTTGACACTTGGCTTGGTTTTGTCGTTAACGATTATGCGTCTGCAGTTGGAAAAGCCAAAAACCAACAACAAAACCCCCAATAATCTACGCGTTAAATTAAAAATAGTTTTTAATCACTTTGAAACTGGGGATCCAAGATTGTTTTCTGTGTTTCCTATAGAAAACAACAGGCTAGTGTCTGCCCCTCTTCACCTGTTGTTCCAGATGTTCTTGAAGAGGTTGAGTGCCTCCTGTAATCGGTTGGTCTGATTGTCTTCTCTGATCACCATGTTGTAACTGCTACTTGCCACCACGAAGATGATGGCTGTTACATCTGATGGGAGACGAGAGAGGGAAAGAGATGATTGAGCCACGGAGAGGAACAGAGACATGAGACGAGTGGAAGCTGAAATAAACTTAAGTTACCGTTAAAGCATTGAATCCATTTCCGGCGTTCGTCTCTTTGACCCCCGACATCGAACATACTGTATAAATCAAATGAGACATTAATGTTAGCAGGTCAAATACCGCCATCATGTGGGAAAACCATCATATACACTAGGTCTTCCTCCTGAACGTTGAATATTCAAATCATCAGTCGGAGGCTCCTTGATTGACAGTGATGTTGTCTGCTTGGTAAAAGGTATCTGTGACATGTAGAGGCAGCTGTGGACCAACTTAATACGATATAGTCTCCTGGATTTTGTTTGCAATCTAAATGTTGCGGCACATTTTCGATCTGTTGTAAGCGTAGTTAGCATGCATTAGCACGGAGGGCTAACTTGGCTCGTTTAATCTATTACTTCAACCCCCTTTTAAATGCTTGCAGTTCCGAAAAGTGTTGAAATAGAACTGAATTAACTGACAAGAGTCTTATTTAGGTACGGCCATAATGTACACTACTATTTCATGGTCCTTTTCTTTATGTATTTTACTTACTGGAAATTAACTTTGTCCACTTGGAATCTTGTCTCAAAGATCCCTGAAGTCAGAACTCTGCAACGCAGCAAATCCTGGTGCAAATAAGAAAAATGATCAGAAAACAGAAGCTAATCATTGAGGCAATGCTGTTTTATTGTAAAAAATCCACAACACACATGGTTGCACGCGATTAAATTTCAAAATATTGAATTTCCTCTATTCGAAAAGTAGATATACATGTATAATGAGCAGTAAGTTATTTTGACTTTGAGGTGGCAGAATTTCACCCACCTGATCTGTTGGAGTGTAGTCGTTCTGCTTCACAATGTCAATCTTTTCTAGAAAGCTGAAGAGAGAAAAGGAAAACGGAACAATTTAGAGACTGTTACAAAATCCCTGATCAAACAGTTCTTTTATATTGTTGAGGATGTGCTCCACACTCGGTAACAAAACCCCCCCGAAAAGCTAAAGTTTGAGCTCTAAACATAACAGTGCACTTCTCAGCAAGGAGAAATTATCTGACCATACTGACTGAGTATCATGTGTGAGCCGGCAGATTTTCTGCAGTTGGCTGCTTAGTTGCAGGATATATCACCAACCAGGAACAGCAATGGCAAAAAGTAAGACCAGGGACTTGGACTGACGATGAGGTGGAACTTTTACTGAAGGTTAGCAAAGCCAGTGTACATATGTTATCAATGTTGTTAGTCAAGTCATGGTTGATACGACCCAGTTAGGAAGCAAACTAATCTGTGTCGTTTCAGAAAGGTTTCTGACTGTCTAGACTAAAATGCATCCCAGGAGGTTTCAAAGTAATATGACCCCCGCAGAATTTCAAAAAAGTTAAAGGGTCTTACAAACTCTGGAGTATAGTATGGAGGTCAGGTGTAAATGTAGCAAAAGTTGTGTCTTGAAACAAAAATACAATAAAACGACCTAAACACGTGTATTGCATGTTCAAATCGATTCGACAATGCACTTTCCTGGGCCACTAAGAACACACATGCCAAGTGTGAAGCTGATTTGATGAACGGTTCGCGAGATAAGCATGTACAGAAAGACAGACAGATGTTTGTGGAATTAGTAGGACACTGCTATTATGGCAAAAATATTTTTTTCATTCGATTACTTGATTATTGATGAAATTATCAATAGAATACTCGATTACAAAATCACTGCAGCCCTACTCACAAGATGAAATCACTAATGGCATCACATGTGAACTAGGTAAGGAAATGAACTGTGAACTTTTCATCTCACAACAGTGAGAAGATCTCGGGACGTATTTTGCAAAAACTGTGTATTCCTGAAAAACAAAGACAAACTGCAAGCAATACATAATATTGTCAGAGGAAAAAATCTATGTGCAGAGCAAGTGCACGTGCTGAGACGAGAGTGCACGTGAAGGAGGTGAAGAAAGAGAAGGAGAGAGGACAGCGACTGTGAGAAAGTGAAAGAGAGAGAGAGAATGAAAGCATAGTGGCGTCTGTCTGACATTACAGAGCAGATTTCAAAAATAGCTCCCCAGCGCCCTGGCCCACAGCGAGGTTACCATGGAGACCCAACCACAGAAGCTATTAATAGTCTATCAGCTCCCAATCTAGTGCGGCTGGAGTAGCTCCAGAGAGAAGACAGACAGACAGACAGATGGGGATGGAGAAAAGGAAGAAAGCGGAGGAGAAGAAGAAAGTGAGAGCAGGATGAGTTTGTGTTTTTGTGCTGGATGTCTGCAAGCAGGAAGAGGGAGGGAACAAGACACTGGACTGTACCATCTCGACCACCTGAGGGAGGATAGGGTGGAGAGTTTCTCCTCCTACAAACACCTAAACCAAACGTAAATGCTTAATTAAATATGTGTAATACTCTCTAAGAGGGATTTACTAGTAGAAAGCAGCTGAGGCTCACAGTTTAGAGCTGAGGAGAGACAGTATCCTCCTGAAAACAGTACCCCCCCCCTCCCCCGTCCTCTAAACATCCACTGATCTGCAGATGACTCAGCCTCCGCCATGTTTGCTCCCAAACACAGAAAACTGCTTTTGTTTTATGAAAACTAGTTCCCTACATTTGTTTCCCTTTACTATATTTTGAACAGCATTTGCTTCTGAAATGATAAGTGGACATCAGTTTGTTAGTGAACAGTAAATCTGAGCCATTAAAACAAGCCGTGTTTCCAGTTCATCTGCTAGAACAGCTCGATGCTCACACAGGTTTCCACTGACAGAGGGCACAGTGTTTAGCCACTGACATGGAGCAGCAAAGTTGTATCAGGAGAAGCAAAGATGTTGGTTACTTAATAGGGACAAAACTTGTAGAGGTATACAATGGCTGGCAGGAGATGTTTCTCCTGGGCCACACTGGGGTAACACAGTGCGTGACAGCTGTGTTGCTCATTTACTGCGTCTGTTGTTCACACACATATTTGACTGTACATGAATTGTTTAGTACTAGCACTTGACCTTGTTAGATATAGGACACAGTGCAGTAAAGCAGTAATGGAAAATGCACTGTATTTATATAGCCCTTTTCTAGTCTTACCAACCACTCAAAGCGCTTTACCCTACAAGTCACATTCACACTGACATTCATACCTCGCTTCTATGCACAGCGCTTTTTCTCTCACACAGTATTCGTACCACTGTCAATACATTTTTCAAAGTTTACATCAGCAAGTTGTTTGAGAAAGAGGGAAGAATGACACTGACAATGCCATAATAGCATTTAGGGGAAAAAATGACTTTATAATGTGGGTATCTGTTTACTTATGATCGAGCAGTGTGATCCAAACAAACTATAACTGTACATTTTTAACAATAATGAAACAAATGAATGTGAGGAAACTTAAGTTATTGAAGTTCTTCACATATAGAAAAAGTTTAATTTTCCAATTCAAAAATGCTAAATGATGAAAAACAACTTAAGTGACAGCTGTGGTTAAAAGGCCCAAATAAAGAGTCCACAGATTGAGTCTCTCTGACAGATCGTAGTCTCGTGCAACAAGAATGGAGCAGGTAGTTACTTACTACTGTGCACAGTCGATTAGCTGGTACTCGTTGGATCTCTCAAAGCACGCCCTGACCCCCTCATCCTGCCACAGTGTCTTGGCATGATCGTAAAACTCCTGCAGAGAGACAGGAAAACAAAGAAATACGTTAGTGAGAGGTAACAGAAAGTGGGTTTGAAAAACAGATGGAGAATTAAATACGTTTTTTCCTTCTTGGGATTTTTACTGTTGTTTGTGTTCACAAAGCTGATGCACAGGTCAGAAACTTGTTTAAGATGAAATCACAAAACACACACACACTCAGTTCTGTTTCATGGAAGGCGGTGGATCTGTTGTACTTTAAGGCTGTGATCTTTACTTGATAAAACAGTCAGCTGAATCAAAGAGGGGAAATGTTCCAACAAGCAGGAGATGTTCTGCATTATTTACAGTGCATTTTACACCGAATATGACAGCTACGACGGACGTAAGAAAAAGGCCAGTGATGTCAGTCGACCGTGGTGCATGTCTGAGGGCACTCAGTGCTTTTGTTGACACCACATGCGACGCCTGTATATGGCCGTAAAGGTAAATAGAGGTGGGGTGAGAGAGGCGCAACTCGCTGTGCACAGTCACTACAGACAGACTCACCGACACACTGGAACTGAACAGTGGGTGTTCACTGATGACGTTTTTTTTAAACACGCGACAGACGCAAAACTGGATTTAATTTTTTTTATGGAAATTTACAAAAAGAATACAAAAACCTTAGGACAAAAAAGATGTTGCATAATTGTAGAAGACACTGACAAGGAATACGGCTTTAATGGAAAAGTCGCCTGCCCCATTAGGGACAGAAATTGTCATCTGCACTGTATCACGTAAAAAAAAAAAAAATCTTTTCATCGTGCAGGTTTCCATGACGACAAACTTATGTTTACAAACAGAGCATGTCTTAATAAATCAGTCATGTGCTTTAAGAAAAAAAAAACCCTTTCTCTTGATGTAATGCTTCCTCTATCCCTCCTTTCCTTCATCTCTTTCTATTACAGTCTCTCTTTGTTCTCTCTCTCTTCCTCCAGTAACTGTCACTTTACAACAGTGAACTAATCGAAACAATTCCATTAAGCTGCACCAAATTTGACCCACTAGTAAATATCAGTTTTTTAAAATCAAGATCCATGAGTTATTCTCTGAGAAATCCACGGAAATGTTTAAAAACATCCTATCTGGCATTGTAAAAGAAAGTCCACCCCCTGACCCGAATCCGCACAAAAATCGAATGGCTTTCCGCCCCGACCAATTCTGCATCCCTCCATGTTAATCCATCCTGTAGTTTGTGCACAATCCTAATAACTATCAAACAAACGAACACAGATTAAACATTACCTCTTTGGCTGAGCTAATAAATGACTCCAAAAGTTGATTTTCATACTATACTGAAATCAAAGGTTGTCAGGAGTTTAGCTTAAACAAAAATTGGACTTCAGAAAAAAAGTATGTTTTTTGATAAATGGGCTGAACTTTTAAATTTAAATTGCATTTTCAGGGAAAAACATTTTTCATTTTCTAAGTAATGAGCAAATCTAAGCATCAACTGTTTCAAATGTTCAATTATGTACTGAATGAAATGGACCTGTGGGTGTTGTAATATAAGTTTTTATCATGTATTGTAATTTGAAGCAACAGCTGCCTCCATAGCATGAATAGCACAGTGGCAGCACATTGAAATGAAATTAATTCACATAGCAAGAAAAGTAACTTCTGTTCAAACATGAGACTGAGTATATTGAAAAGTGAATTAAGGTGGGCCTCACAGGTGGCTGTGGATAAACATTTAGACTCTGAGATTTGGTCTCTTGGCCTTGACAATTAGTTAATGAGAAAGTCCCTTAAGGGAATACTAAACCCCACACAGACTTTACTAATGAGGTCATTAGTAAACCTCAGTGTCTGCGACCCGTGTCATGGGATTAACAATTGGGATATTGGGACAATTACCAACTATCATCCACTGAAACACAAGCAGCAGGGGAAACCTGCACCTGTGTGTGTTACACAGACCACAGTTTAAAAGGTCCAGTGTGTAAGATTTAGGTGAAAGGGATCTATTGGCAGAAATTTAAAATATAAAATAATCCAAGTGATGTTTTCACTAGTGTGTTTCATCTAAATTGTACAAATTGTTGTTTTCTTTACCCTAGAAAGAGCATTTTATATTAACATCTGGAGCGAGTCCTCTAGATGGAGGCCGCTGTGTCTCTTATAGTAGCCAAGACTAGACAAAATAAACACCTTTGATGATAACTGAAGGCTTCCACAGGTTCTCTTTCATGTTTGGAAGGGGAGGCTGAGGTGAGGGGTATTCAGCTGCAACATGCAACTCCACCACTAGATGTCGCTAAATTTGAACCACTGGACCTTTAATAACTAGTAAATGTGCAGTAGATCAAAACTGATGGCTGTTAACAATGATGTCGGTGCAGAAACCACTGTCATCATAGCAACAGGTATAAAGAGCTAAACTGCAAAAACAGCTGTAAAACATCCTTTAAGCTGTTGTGAAGATGATTATATTTCTCAGATGGTGTGTGTAAATGTTTGTGTGCGCCGTCTGATTTTGTGCTACTCACAGATGGAAACTCAAAGTCCTTCTGGTTGACGAGATTAAGGATGTATTCGATCCGGTACCGGTTCTCTGGACAGGCCAACTGCACAGGTGGCGTCAGGTTGCTCATAGCTGTTACTATGGTCTGTCACAAACACACAAAATCATTTAAAAGACAGAAGATACATTTTTCAACATTAAATGACAGCACAACAGCTCGGCTTGCTTCATTTACTAAGTCAAGTAAGAATATCTGAGGGTATTTCAATGTTTTCATCGGTTATGAGCAAAGAAATGACACCAACACAGCCACTTACCTCTATGGCCTCTTTAATATTATTCTTGATGTCCTGAATTTTCTGCTTTTTCTCTCTGAAACAGACAGAAAGGTTAATGTTAGGTATTATTGTTGTACAGCAGCAACATACACAAGTAAGAGTGTCATCAGAATAAATGGTGAGAAATACAAAGAAAGTCTTAGATCCACACAACCCTTTATTGGGATACATATCCATCGCAGACCATGATAGTGGCTCCTGATACACATTTAATTGATTAATATAAACCTAGATTAGTTAATAACAGCCTCAAGTGATGGGCTCAAAAGAGGCAGATTTTCCATTAGGCAAGTCAATGCAGCCCAATTGTCCAACTGCCCTGACATGTAGTTACACACAGGACAAAATATATCAATAGAAAAAAATGCACCAAGTCTGAGAGATTGAAATAAATTCCTGTTCATTGGGAGTGTGAATAATAACAATCATTGCAGTAGTAAATATAAAACACATTTCACTACATAATTTAAGTCAAAATGATTACTGGATATTATAATGTTAACAGGAACTTTCCATTAAAGGTTTTCATTATTGTTTCTCTTCTCCTGAACACAAAACAGTTGTATTTAGCTATCAAGTATTGTTTTAGTCAAGTTTTTAAAGATACGTACAGGGAGGAAGTTCCATGTTACCGAGTCACGGTGCACTACAGTGACCTGCATGAAGTTTGTTTTTGATGCGGGAAGGGTAAACAGACCTTCATTGGCTCACATGCTAGAGAAATTATGTCTGTCTACTGTGGAGGAGAGCTGTTTGTACAAAACGTTTGGACTCTATGTGACATAAATGTTTCTAATAAAAGGCAACCGGAGGACCAGTTAGTTTATCTTTCACCTTGAGCCTGTCAAGAAAACAGTGCATTGTGTTTACAATAGTTCTATGTCGGTAACAAAGGGTGAGATGGGCCTCTTTGCTCTGTGCCAGTTTTACATTTTCACCTCTGTTTTATATAACTCATGGATCTTGATAAAAAAAACAAAAAAACACTGTTGTACTGTTCCAGACCCTTGCAAAAATGGGGTGGGGTCACTCTTTCAACAGTACAATGTAGGGCTGCATGATGCACAATGTCTTTTAGAAGTAAAGCCCCAGAGTTTTAGTGGATTCTAACTCAAATCACCAATATACTCGCTTACATTTGGGATTGATTGTCCACAGGGGGGACGTTGCTATATTAAATCAGACCAGGTCTACTAATGCCAATATCGAATACAAGAAAAGTAATAGCAATAGCAGCTTAGACATGCAGATGCAGATATTCCTATGTTGCCACCTACTGGCAAAGAAAATAAAAACTACAGCGAGTTTGACAACAGCTGCTCTCAGACATGCACTGAACTCCGCATAATCTCCTCAATTTATCCGGAGGGGTTGTATGTGAGAAGACAAATATCCGAGTCAGAGGCTCTGGACATTCGCTGTAGTTTCTCCTGCCAGCCCCCCAGAAAAACCTCTGGATAATGTCAGAAGGAGCAAAACAGTATGAGATCCTCCGGAGGACTCACTGCGAGCAAGTAGGTGCGGTGATACCGTTTCTAACACATGATACAAATGAAAAAGCGACAACACACGTAGAAGACACAGAAGAGAGCTTTTGGTGATAAGGGCTGACGCCAGTGTTAATGTGCTGTAAACAAAAACGGGTGATCTCCGCAGTGAAATTTGTACGTTACATCGTGCCTCCTGCGCCACCCCTCCCCCAATGCTGCATAGATTCCTGTGTTGTTGTGAACGTATCTGACCAGAGAACCTCCTGCTGTGTTCTTCATACATGAAAGGCAAAGTCCAGAGAAAACAGACAATGTCTCAAATACTTTCAATTACATATACATACATATATATGGAGAATAAGAAGGCCTTGTTTACATTTTCAACCTGACCCTCATTTAAAAACAAAATCACATGGTTGTGTGTGTGGGGGCATTCTCCAGACTAGAGCGTATGACTGTGTGTGGTTAGATAGAGGTGAAGGAGACAAGAAGACATGACACAACAAACTTGTTATACTGACAAAGTCTAGAGATACATTAAGGTGAATAAAGCAGACAATTATCAATTTAGAGAAGATGAGTGGGAGTTACAGTATGAGCTCATGTAACATTTTTGTCATGTCGTGTCACGGTATGGATTGTATCTTTAGGAAAAAGCTAAATACGGAGGCTGTGAAGAGCAAATTAAAATGACAATCATAGCTGCTTTAAGCAGCAATGGGTCAAGGCTGGGCATTTTGAGGAAGTATAGGAGGAAGAGGAAAATTTGCTTTTCGTGATGCTTTTCAGTTGAAAAGACATAAGCAGAGTTATTGTGCTTCAGCCAGGGTTTGCACTCAACCTTCGACAGGCAAGTTATGATCTTGATGAGCTACCTGCCAGGTGACATCACTTCACTCATGATGCAACTTGACACTATGACTTAAGGCCATCTCCAGGTCTGCTAACTATTACTACTGTAAAAAAAATCCAGTTATCAAGATAGAATTTGGATAATTTCTGTACTTCATCTTGGCAGTATAGAGATGCCTTTGATTTATATTCACAAAGTTAGATTACTCCATGAGTGAGAAACTGTTTATGATGTTTAAAGATAATGCATTTCCAGTGACTGCAATAGGTGATATGATGATAAAGTTATTGACACATTGCATCTACCAAGACATGATAATTTTGTCAATGATTTTTGTGAACATTGGGAATGTATATAGCAAGAATTTCCAGTATATGTTTACAGTAAGACACTTTGATGCACTGTGGGCTAACTTTTTGATCAATCAAAAATCGGTCTGGATTGTTTGTGGAGACAGTCTGAGGATGCAGTATAGCAAGTTTGGTGTCAATTGATCCAAAATTGTGGGAGGAGACAGGTTTAATTAGTTTGACAGTACAGTATTTGAGTATTGGACTTCATAATTGCTGCCAACACATGTGAATAAAAGTTTTTGCTCAATTACGCCTATAATCTGGTGAAAATTCCAAAGTTCTAGCAATTACGGTTGACTTGCTATGAATTTTCCATGTTTTAAACTTTAGACAGTTGATGTAATGCCACCATCAGGACTATTGGCCCACAAAGCCAGCTGAGGACTATTGGCATAGGACTGCAAGTGGATTTCCTTGGAATAATAATGATAATAATAATAATAATAACAACAACACTGAGAAAAACAAGAGGTACCGGCAGCACAGCAGCCCGGCCCCTAATAATGCCCCACAGGACTGCAGCGATACTAGACTTCGCTCCCTTAAAAATAATCTGTTGTAGACCCTGTTTGCATTGCAGTTTAATTCTGGATTTTACAATAATACATATGATTTTTACTCCTTGCCATGGCTGCTTCTCATTTGTAATCTAGCTCTTTCTGTAAATGACAACCAAATGCTTCCTGTGTACACGTGCACACACATGCCCAGTGTACGTAAATGGTCACGTGATGTGCATTTTTAAGGCGCGTTGGTATGGACAGGGACTAGAAAAGATAGAAAGCCAAAACGCTCTTGTAGTTTGAAAACACTGTTATGCAGAGGTATGGATGTAACCTCAGTCTCACTGGTCTGTTAGATGTCAGAGCTTTTGCATAATCGTTTGGTTTTGTCCGTTTTTTCGAACAACTCCAGCTGTTGACCACTTAAAAACTCTAGTAACAAAGCTGGCAGTAACATGCCTTGTCTAAGGCCAGCTCATAGGCTCACACGCAGGTCACGGAGAGGGCTGAGTCAGTCATTAATTCCTCTTCCAAATCAGGCCGGCAACTAGAACCAGCAGTCTTTCGGTAACAAGCCAATTACTCTGACATTTAGGTTACCACAACACTCAATCCATTTACTCAAAATCTTTCATCACAGATGTTACGGAACTCTTTCATCCCCAAAGCTGTAAATGTATGTCTTGCCCCAGGATCCAAGCTCATTAAAACATATTACTATGCTCGTCATGTGGAGACGCACAAGTAACTTGTCTGCAACACTGTTGATTCAACCTCTGTAGACAGGGTTAACCTCTGTACTACATGAAAGGAGTCAAAGGAGCCATACCGTAAGAAGGAAAATCTAGATAATCCAAGCAATGTCACAGATCACACTAGGAGTGATGCTGTATGCGTTTGTGTGTCTCTCGTTAATAAAGACACTCACCAACCAGTGCAGACACATATACAGAAAAGAATTGTCACACACACACCGCCATTGGTGACTTTTGGGGACATGACATGGACTCGGATGAATTTCCTGACTAAAGGCTCATTTATGCTGCCTTTACATATATAGAAAAGAGATAGGTCCATTTCAAATTATGTAATTGTCATTGCCAACTGATTACACCTGATCAGGTTGAAAAGGATTGAAACTATGATGGTAAAATATAATGTCACCAAACTAGATGGATCAATAAGAATGACAACCAGTCAAAAAGACATCCCACCCAAAGTGCTAGTAATATTAACAGGAGAGCAGATTTGTCAATCAAACACAACTTGTCCACACCCACGTAGTCCTGAGAAGAGGTCTAATCAGAAATTTCAGAAAGGAAGTTTATCCCCACTGGTAGCCTATGACACGCGCACACATGCACACAAACACACAGTTCAGTGTTATGCAGTCACGCGCTGGGTCATACGCTCTTGTCAGCCTTAGGTGCTGATTTTCTCTTCTAACCTTGCAAAGATGCTTCCAATCCTCATCAAAACCACCAGACCAACACATGCCACTTCACCGACATACAGAAACACACACAACTATAATATACCTTGTGGCAAAAGGCAAGGAAAAGAAAGTGGCATAATTGCATTTTCTTTCACAAGAGATACTTGAGAGTTGTGTGTCTACAGTCTATCTATATTAAAGAACTGAAAAAGAAAAATACCAAAAATGGACAAATCAATGGAGCAAAAGCAGAGGGATGTCTATTTATGACATTGAGGGGTATAACCTAAAAAAAAAACATGATTCCGGATGCTAGTTTCACCAGACCAGTGTTGAAACAATATGGTCTAGAAAGGTTTGACAAACACATAGAAGCGGTTCAAAAAGCTTAGTTCCACCGCACTTCCTGACTGGCCTCTGTGACACAGTGTATTATTGAACAAAGGTTTTTTCTGAAATGTTCAGACATGACAAGCTTATTGAAAGATATTGTTACTGACGCAATAAAGTTAGAAAACTATTATTTGAATGGTACATGGACAGCAGTTATATGCACTCTTCTAGTGTTAGCGACCACTCAAAGCACTTTACACTAGAAGTCACATTCACCAATTCGAGTGCTACTATATGCTGCATTTTTCCTTTCACACATTCACACTCTGATAGCACATTGGGGGCAATTTATGTGTTCAGTGTCTTGCCCCATGGACACTTCTAGCATGGGGGCTGGAGGGCCCCGGAACCGAACCACCAAACTTCTGGTTAATGGACAACCCTTTCTACCTAAGCCACGGCCATCTACTGTGCCCAGTCACATGAGCTAACAGAACAGGAATCATATCGGTTAATGTCACTTTTAGCCTTAACAATCAAGCACCCATCATCTCTGTTGACCTGCCAATAACTAGAATGGCATTCCAAAGAGCACAGACCTTCGCTAAGTTCCAACAGTTTAACATTTAAATTCAATCAAGCTGCACGAAATTCTACACACTCGTAAATCTCAGTACCTTAAATATGCCCGATAATTTTTCATCTAGATCTTTGCATTATTCCCTGAGAAATAAAAAAATTGCCCCATTTCACAACATTAAGGAAAGTGAAAAAGAAGTTCCTAGATCCGACCCCTGATCCGGATCTGCAACAACATTTAATGGGTTGCGACCTGATGCATACTACATCCTCCCACCAAGTTTCATGGTAATCCATCCTGTTGTTTTTTGTGTAATGCTGCTAACTGACAGACAAACAAAGCCAATGAAAACATACCCTCCTTGGCAGAGTAATAAGTTATGTCAAATACATAAATTGAATTCTACAGACTTGACTTTGCAAATGGTGAAACATCCATTTTATGCACGACAGTCTGACAAGGCTACCAAATCGTAGTTTCAAAAGAAAAGCACTGAACTGATTTATGTCAGGCTTCTCCAGAAGCAGCCCTTCGGACCAAGTCACAACTGGTGCTTCCTTTGTGAACATCAATATCACTTGATCCATTGCATGCAGGCTAATGGTTGTCAGGTGGTCATCAGTCACTGGTGAATATGTAAAATGCAAAAAGATATTTGAAGATTGGAGGTCTTCCAGATAAAATAGAGGGCATATTAAAGTGTCTACATCAGCATTATGTTGTTAAAACCTTTCTGTGAAATAATACATCATGAAACTTGTACCTGTTTGTCACTTGTATTTAGCAGTTGACAGATATGTCAGGGCAGTCGCAATTAGATAAACTTGTCAATGCCGGAGTTTTGCCAAATACACCCAGTGCTCCAGGCTGCAGCCAAAATGGTCACATATGCAACCACTATTTAAGAAATGTCCTGGTTAAAAATATCATGTGGTCACATTCGTGTGAGTGCATGATGATCATGAGGCTGTTTTGGTGCCCCTTCGGCATGGTTACTGCGGTAGCCATTGTGGTTCAAAGCACTATTCCTTTACTAGCTCAGTCACTTTCTCCCAACCTGCACTTTCATCATCAGTACATGTGCACTGACGATGAAATATGCAAAACAATTCATGCCATGTTCCAAAGATGAAGTAGAGTATAACTGATTATCTGAAAAAAACCTGTAGAGAGAAGGAGCCAGATGTTGAGGAAGAGCCAATGACAGGTCCTGCCTCAGATAACTGATGAGTGCAGGATGCAGGGCGAGTACATGTACAGGCAGGGAGAGACCGACTGAGCCAGTGAAGAACGCAGATCAGATTAAAATATTTTGAAAATACCATCGCACATTTAACTGTCAATCTTTACAACTGCTCATCAGTAAGTAAAGTCACTGATAAGTACCACGTCGTACCAAAAAAATAAAGCAGTGACAAAAATCATTTGCTGGTGCGAACATTTGAAAAGATTTGTAGCGTCAGAGCTACCACTGGAAAAGTTACTCTGGATCCCTGACACCATTACTTTGGGTTTGGTGAGACGGTGCAGATTTAGCCTTGCCAAAGGGATCTTCTGGTGCACTCAGCAGAAGCTGCCTAAACCTTACTTTTCACATATATACTTACTCTGCATTGAAGCCGTTGACATGAAGGATCCTCATCTGTTTCACTATGGTGCTCTTTCCTGACTCTCCAGCTCCTGAGGGAGAGAGAGAAAAGAAAATGTGGATGTGTTTACATGTGAAACAGGACCACATACAGTTGGATGCTCATAACCGGTCATGGCTGTGACATACCATGCTCTACAGGAAATTTGCAACGGACAAACACATTTTGTTCACAGAAAACTATGGCTAGAGGAAAATACAACGCTGGCCGCTGCATGTAAATGATAAACTCCACTCAATAGTGTGATCAAAAACTACATGTTTAAACATGATTGTGGCAGATTATTCGATTATTCCATGAAAAGCAAGGTTGAAGATTTCCATTTAAAAGTGGGTCCTATTGTGTTAATTGTAAAAGAGTTTGATGTGCAGTATACTCTTCGACTACTACCAATAGAATTTGAGTTTCGCCTATGAGACAAGCCACAATTGAAGACAAGTTAATATCAATGGTTTTGATACCTGGTGAATGTTCTGTTTTATATGATTTGACTTATTATAAAATTATAGATTCTTGTTTTGTTTTATTATTGTAAAAACAACCGTGTGTATGTGTTCCCTGCTGTTTGAAGTACTCGGCTACATGTTTGGATGAACGGTGCTATATAAAGTTGAGTTGATAAGCTAGCTTGTTAGCTGTGTGCTACAAATCCCTGGATGGTTTGTGAGTATCTGCTTAAAGAATGAAACTCACAGCTCTTGCACTGTAACGTCAAACCTTCAGTATGTGAAGGTCCATGAGTAAACATCGTTTACAAGTCAAAACTCTTTCACACTTGTCTGATGCTTCTCCTATCTCAGGCCAACTGAAGTGAGGATCAGAATTGACAATGACTCAATTACTTTCACTTTCATTTTGGACAAAAACATTCAAATATTTTGCAGGGGAAAACATTTCTAAATTTAAATGGTTCTCTTACCATGCACGTCTGAATGTGAAGCTTACATGTCCACCATTGAGTATTTACAAGACATTTAAGTTACTGAGTCTCTTATACAAGACGACAAAGAGACAAAACAATAATAGCCTGCTCAGCAAGCTACAGAGCATACCATGAACTCATAACATCATGTTCTCAAATCTGACTGATGACCTCATGCAACGCAAAGTCAGCGCTCCCATTTCTCTCCCATCTCACACAGTGCATTGTCTGATGTTAAATAGTAAAGTAAAGTACAGCAGTGTATTGGTGATTTGGGGGCATGTACTGTTCTTCTTGTGTGCTAGAAACCATTTGTGGTTGCATGTTTGAAAACAGACTCAATAGAGTTTGGCACCAAACATAAAAGCTTATGGGGACCAACAGAGTTGTGTTCATAATACAAAGCATTGAGAACAGTTTAGTAAAAAGTATTAGTATCAAATCATTGTGCATTTTAAATGCTGTTTTTATGGGTTTGTTAATACTAAGCTCTGAGGTGTTTAACTACATTTGAGAAGTGTGAAATGCCTAATTGAGGTTCTGCCCATTAGTGATGTGTCCAACAGGAAATATTCCCAGTCTACATCCTGCAGAAACTTATAAAACGTGTTGAAGTTTTAAAAACTGTATCATATCTCCAAAATAACTATGATACATAGTGTTTGTATAGAGAAATAACCTGCACTCAAGGTGGGTGACCTCTTCTAGCACGCAACACCAGAATCATCAAACTGTGTATGTGTCTTTAGGTGAGATCAGACCAGATACAGAGTTAAAGTAAGTTAGAGATCATACTATAATATACCAGTATTCTCAGGGGAAGCCTGTATTTAATTGAAAATGTTGTTTCATCCCCTTAAGAAGTTATGAGATAACCCATTTAACTTGTGTTAATAACTGCTGGTGGGTCTGGTCTGCTCTGAAGGATCTATAACCTTAACCCATAATGACAAATGCCCTCATAATATCAGTAATAAATTCAGCTTTTAAGAATCTATGATATAGAAATACACACAAATGTTTTCCACTGCAACAGAGACAAAAGTTGACTTGCCACAAACTCTGATCTTGATCACTGGGGCAAGATTCAACACTGTATATTTAATATTAACTGCAGTTTAATAACACGTAGGAGGTAGGATGTTACCGTTTTAACAAACATCTGCAGAGCTTTGTGCAAAGAAGATTGTCTCTTTGAATCTCAAATATTTTGTTGATATTGCATTAGAATTGTTATGTCAACTCAGTTACTTTGCCATGAAGTTCACTTTAACTTCAAAATGTCAAAATACATTCATCTCTGATCAGATTCAGTAAAAAATAAAAAAAAACTATATAGAAACTGTTTTTTTAAAAATACAAAACAGCTCAAATGCAAATATGGTTCCTAAAGCGCTTCACATTATTGTCATGCCCATTTGTGGCAAGATTTGGTATGTTGGTATTGATATTTGGTAAAAAAACATCACTTGTTGTATAAATGTTATTGGAAGTCTCTTTAGTTTATATAATAATTGGCTACTCATCCTAATCTTTCATAGAGGTTCATAAAGTTGAGGTAAATTACTTGTTTTAGTCAAAGTCAAACTTTATATTCATAGGTGGAGATCAATATAACAATTTTGATGAAAATAATGTTGCCTGAAGATCATTATATATTAAATTAAGAGGGTATTATCTGTGAAAGTGCTGTTTTGTGAAAAGTAGATCAATATCTGCACAATGTCATAACTCTTTTTGTGAACCAGTCTGTTAACATGGCCCACAAAGCCCTTAAAACTTCAATTAGGTGATCTACTTAATCCAGTGACCTGTGCAGTTCATTTACAGGTTACAATCATACTGAGCAACATAATCCAGTGATCAACAAGACATGCTTCAAGTTTTGTTCTGTAAATAAATGGTCACACAGTTCACATCACGTGTCACCTACACATACACCCAGACTTACTGGCTGCAACTTTCATTGCTGGCTTATTTATGGTAAGAATATGCTTTGTACTATTTCAAATACTATCTTCTCTCAACATGGATACAAACCAAGCAAGGGCCCTTTGGATACATTCTTTGTCAGCTGCACTGAGAGTGACCCTTTTATGGTTCATTCGGCTTTGTTCACTGTTTTGCCTTATCATCCGAAAATATGCAGAATTGCAAATAAGACCCTGCAGGTCTGCAAGTGTGTGAAAAAGTCAAACTAGTAGATTATATAATTGAAAGCAAGCTAATTTGGTGGCAGACATCTTTGTTAAAGTATTCATATGGGTCCTGTCCTTCTGCTTTCCTAAAGTCACCACAACTTCCTCCTCAACATAAATACCACCATGTCATACAATACACACCCTTGCTGGCATTTCTGTAATTAAACAACATGTTGTTGTTTTTTCCAAAGAACACTATGACTTCCTGGAAGCGATAATAAGCATGTAAACAGACATTCGAGGAGGGTACAGAAGAGAAAGACCGGCAGGGAAAGTTAGACGCTCTTATTTGTCTCTTATGTAATGTAGAGACCCAGCCCACCTCCAGTTCACTCACTCACTCACTAGGTTTTAGTTGCTTAAAGTCACATTATCTTAAAGAGGTTCAGGCTACACACCGACAAACTGCCGTGCAATGTCACACTAGTGTTAATTCAGCCGACTTCCAGGCGTACATGCATGTTTAGAACTATAATGAGTTCTCTACACTGCAGTGTGCTACATGGTCCCAAACTGATGCTGAACAAGTTATGTTCAATTAAAAAGAATGGATAAATGAACAATAAATAACAATAGATCATATTTGATTGGTGCATGTGGTTGTTTATGTTACAATGGCCGCTGACAGCAGTGGAACCACCATATGAATTTACCTCCACATCCTCGTATACTCCCATATCAACCTATGGACTCTGCTGCAGCTTGTTTTGGTGTTTTTGGAGAGCAACATGCTTGAAAAAACCCAGCACAGGGCTGTATTTTCCGCCTTATGCAATGGCAAGTCACACTGTTGACAATGTTTCCCAAAACAACATCCCAGAAGGTTATACAGAGAGGAAGCAAGAGCCCAACTGTGCACGCCGAGGCCTCTGCCTGTAGAAACCAGCGAGCAGGGGCAGCAACATGGACAGAAACATTACCAACTCACCCAGAAGCAGTAGTCTGTGTGTTGCTCTGTAGATCTGTTTGTCTTTTTGGAGCTGCTTCTCTATCTTTTTGTTTGCTTCTCTTTGTGCCTTCTCCTCATTTCTCTGGTCTTCGGTCTTACTGTTGCCCAAACAACCCATCTTCCCTCAAGGATAAAAAAAAGGGGGGAAAGGGGGTGTGGGGGGTGTGGGGTCCAGGGAAGGAGGAGGAGGAGGAGGGTGGTGGAGGAGGAAGAACAAGAAGAAGTAGTGGTGGAGGTGGTGAGGAGAAGGAGGGGGGGTATGTGCTTAGAGAAAAAAAATAAATAGATAAACTAGTCCCAGATCCCGCGTTTGACCCGTGGATTTGGCAGCAATGTCACCCACATTCACACCGGCCTGCTCCGGGGACAGCACAGTGCAGCACGGGGGGGAACTACGAGTCCATAACGCGTCTTTCTGCTGTCAGAGAAGGCGCAGGATACTGCTGCTGACGACACCGAGGCCGCCTTCTCAGTTTGCTGAATCCTCATTCACATGCACTGTAGTTTAGCTTCAGTTTCCCCAACCCCACACACACACACTCCCTCTCTCCCCCACACACACACACACTCACACTCTCCCCTCGGCGTAACGTTAACAACTATAATCCACAGCACCGCAGGGAAAAACGGGGCTTCTCCTCGTACGGAGGCAGCAGAAGCAGCCCAATGTGCATCTCCGGAAAAAAAGCCCGGGTCTTGCGTCTCACTGCTGCCCGCGACGGGGAGCCCCGCTCGGCGTGTCCGAAAGGCTCGCCCGTGCTGCGGCGCGGCTCGTTTCCACGTCTCCTCCCGTGACAAACATTTCCAGAGGTGTGTGTGTGTGTGTGCCTTGTGCTCGCTGCTGGCGGGTCTTCTCCGCGGTGGGAGGCCTTGCAGGACAGGAGGAGGGGAGGCAGATCGGATATTTACACCCAAAGCCCGAGCTACATGTGAGGCGTCCTCGCTGCTTCCGTCGCCACCCGGCTCCTTCTCGTTCTCTGCAGCGGATCGGCCACAAACAGCCCCGGGACTCGCACGGTCTCCTCGGCCGGTCTGGGATCCGATATCTCCCCTGATTGATCCTCCTTGTTATTCGTGATGGCTGCTTGGTGTGTTTTCTCCTCCACGGGGCCTTCTCTCTCTCTCTTTCTCTCGCTCGCTCTCTCTTTCTCTCTCTCTCTCGCTCGCTCGCTCTCTCTCCTTCTCTATCCCTCCCTCGCTCTCTCTTTTGTTGCTGAAATGTGTTATCAGCCCCTCACATCACCAGCGAGCCTCCAAAAACTGCGCACCCGCACACTTCAGTGAAAATGGGCTCCGATGGTCCTCTTCGAGTGGAAGAAAAACACAACAACAAAAAAGGAGGAAGAAGAAGAAATGAAAACGTGACAAAGATGAGACAAAAAAATCCCCCTGAAATGTATCCACGTTTCTTGCAGGTGACAAAAAAAAAAAAAAGCCCCAGCCGCTGTCAGGCTTCAGCTTGTGGGGTGTGAGTGTGTGCACGCTCCCATGCAAACATACATTATTCCTCTTGGATCCGAGGTTGGAGGCTACATGTGCATTCACATTCACAGAAAACAGGACACGGGCTGGTTGTAGCAGCACATTCCCGGCGCGTAGGCCGCTCCCCTCCTGGCCGCTGCTCGTGGAAGGTGAAAGACAGGAATAACCAATTCTTGGAGGTTATTATTTTTCTCCCTCTCTCGCTCTCTCCGAGAATAGTAGCTCACATTGAGGAGACAGACAGCAGCGCCGGGGAGAGACGGGGTGGGGCCACACGGCGCTCATTGAACCATGGGAAGGGAAACGAGCGAGCGAGAGAGGAGGAGGAGGAGGAGAGAGGAGAGAGGCCGCTTCGCCCCGTCACGTGGCCCGGGCGCGGGGCAGCGGCGTCGGGCGGCGCTGCGGAGAAAACGGCGCCCTCTTCAAAGAAAAAGCACCGCACACGGTTTATTAAGGGAAGGGGGGGCTACTCTGGTGCTCAAGTAAAAGTAACACGGCAAAGGAGGTCATGTTTTCATCTGTTTGTTTTTGTTTGTTTGTCAGCAGGCTGATGCCAAAACGTCTCATCGTGTGAAGGAGTGGACCCATTCAATGTTGGTGTAGATCCGGATCAGGGGGCCTATCCCAACATGTTCTATCAATTTGTGCAATTTGGTGCAGATCCGAATAAATATCCGGATCTGGTGAATTTAAATGTAGTTTCATAAAGTGAATGTTGGACCTTGGTGGAGGTATGTGCTCGACTCAGTGCCATTGTAGTCGCTGCTATTTTGCATTCATAAACGTGAATCAATGAAGTAACCAGGATACAGATTAATCAAACATATAAATGTACAGTGTTTCATATTTACATGTAAAAGTATAGAGTGTGCTACAATATAAATGCCCAAAGGAAGAACAATACAGAATAATGACAATATTCATGAATAATTAGATATATTTTTGACATTTCCAAAAGAAATTTGCTTAAGTTGCTCTTTTGTAGCTAAATTGCTCACGGGACAAATGGGTCAAAGCCCTGAGGCCTTAAATAACATGCCAATGACCAACCATCTATTTTTCTTGTCTCCATCCATCCCAGAATATTTTGGGTGAGATGCAACGTTCACCCTAGACACCATCTACCTCAGGTCACCGACTGACAAACACATTCCCACCTATAGGTGCGTGTGCCCCAGAAGTAAACAGGTCATCTGAGTCGCATGTCTTTAGATTGTGGGAGGAAACAGCAGCACCGGGACGAAATTCACATCTATAGTGAAAACCTGAACCCAGGAGCCTTAAAAACAAAGCCATTTAAGGGTCGAACAAATGTAGTTGTGATGTTACAGTTTTGTGAAGTTATTTATTCAAACAATAATAACATAATGGTTTATATGACAGGATGAGCACTGCACTTGCTGGGTGGTACATTCAGCAGATGTGACCGGACTTTTTACCTGTCTACAATTCCACTCGTTACCTGAATTTGGGCACGGTCATACATATGTTAATGTAAAGCCAATATCGGGAGTCATATTCACCAAAGATGAACTTCAAATGAAGCCATGTTACAATTTGCTTTTCCACAGGAAGTAAATGTTTTACTTGATCCTACATATTGGAAGTGAACAGAAGGCAAAGGTTCACCACTGAAACATTTGTATGTGTGTGACCAGGCCCTTTACCTCCCTCACCTGATCTTCAGCACTGTAGCCATGCAGGCTGACAGAGAGTCCCAGCTCCATTGAACCCAGGATTCCTCCAACCCTGAACAGCAATGCCTTTATGCACTTCTTTAACGATACAATCCTAACTATTTGAAATAAAATCCACCATCTCCTGCCCTCAATTGATGAGCATAGATCATCAAGCACAGAAATCTCAGGAGCAACTGAGAAAATCCTGTTAGCTGACCTCAATTATCTCATCGTCTAAACCCCAAACTTGTATCTTAGATCCCATTCCAACAAAGTTACTTCAAGAAAGTCTGCCCTTAATAAATAGTACTTTACTGAATACAATCAATCTATCGTCAAAGCTCTCGCCCAAGGGTGTGCAGTAGCATCGCTAGTTCCGGTAGCAACGTTTGAAGAAGTGGTCACCAGTTACTTCAATTGTATTGGATTTGGCTGCAACGCTGTTTACCCCTGAAACTCCACAAGTTTTGTGTGAACACTTCACCCACCCTTCCATCTGCATAGTGGTGAGTAGATAATGAGTGAATTTTCACCTTTGGGTGAACTATCCCTTAATGTCTCATCAATACATGTTTCTGACTTGACTTCTTCCTCAGAGTCCTTGTGCTATATTGTTTGTAAATCTAAGATCGCTGCTTCGGCCACATCGGGGATCGTGATGGTGGCTCGTAGATTGTGATCTTGGACCATAGATCATGACGGTGGATCACGAATCAGAGAATTTGATGGTGGATCGTGATCATGGTGGCAGCAGATCCTGGATCGCAATGGTGGATTGTGGATCCTGATCGTGGATAGAGATGGTGAATTGTGGATAGTGCTGGTGGATCATGAAAGACTGCTTGATACACAATATACCTACTCACATATTTTACCATTACCGGCAATAACTCCTCCATTTCAATTGTCATTGTTACTCCCTTCATCTCTATCAGACATTTTCACATGTATAAATACTTTAAACATTGACACACCTTTCCATTCTGTTAAAAACTGTTTCTTCTAATCAATGTTGTAAATATTGTAATTTTGTTGATGTGTTTAGCAAACATCCGTCCTGGACGAGGGATCCCTCACATGTGTTCTCTATAAATTAATTTAGCTTCTGAATTAAAGCTTTATAATGTTTACAGGAGCAGGGGTACATGCCTACATTGTTGTTAGGTCTATTAAACACTAGGTGGCAGCAGTCTTAAATCTGGGTGCTGTAAAGTTCCAACTGTGTAATTCTCATTCCACAATCTAAGATAAGATTCATTTAATCCATCAAAATGTATTTTCTGAAGGGACTTGTCACTTCATGTTCTGGGCTGACTTTGAAAGCATCTTAAAACAAGCAGGAACTGAAAATAGGTCTAAATAAAAAATATTTTCACCTATAGACAAATTTGCTTGTTGAGGCAAACAATTGTTAATTGTCTGGATCCTCCACCCAGATCCTCCACTATATAGGCACAGCAAACAGAACAAAACACCACCTGACACTCACATGGTTTGTCTCACATAAAAAGTGAAAAGCATCCTTGAGTGGACTAAAAGCTGTGCCAAGCTCTGTATTTAAAACCCTCCCTGGCTTGTCCTCTGGGTTTTGTGGTGGGCTTCAGAATAAAGTGTTGTGCTGATCTGGTGCTCTCCGGAGCATGAGGCCAAGTCTCTGAGGAGCAGCCTCCCATCTGTTAGACTAACATGAGTAACATTACAGCCACACCTTTTTTCTGCAGCTCGCCTTCCCCCCCCCAACATGCAATCTGTAACTGTTTCTGTTTCTATCACCTGAATTAAGTAAGAAACAGATGGAAAGAAGATGCACATTGAAAAGTTGGCCTTTCTCTACACGCTCCTAATTCTGAAAAGTCATGACTTCATGCTATAAATCTGCCATTGATTATACGCTCTGTAACATTCCTTTACCCCATGTGTTTTGTAAACATATAACGTCAGTGTATTTACACACAGTCAATGGTCTGTATCAACCCATTGTAGGACTTGATTGCTGTTTGTTGTGGTACACACACACACACTATCATAAAACATTATGACAAAAAAAAATCCATTGAGCTGACTAAACATGCATATCAATACTGCACATACTACAATTTTCATAGAGTGTTAGCGGAAGTGATTTGAGACTGTTAACAGATCAATATCAACTAAAAATCTGGGCATATATATTGCTTCCTAGTATATATACAGTATATATTCTAGGGCATATATACCATACATTAACGTGAATAAAAGCAAACAATGAACTGTAATAAAAAAAGACGATAGGGACCTACAGTATAAGATTGTTATGATATTAATACCACTGATGATTTGTGTCACGATTTCATTTGTCATTGTGTGGATTTTAAATTTAAGATTTACACTTATATATGTATGCCACAGGGGTGCATCCAATGAGTGATTGTTGATAGCACCTATCTACCTTTTCCAGTAGAAGTTAATGTCAGTGTGTTTTCATCTTTGAGGTTGTGGATTCTGTTTTGCTGCAGTCTTTTGTTATTTGCTGCTTTAATTTGTGAGTTGTTTGTTTTCCAGCATTTCCTCTTTTCACACAAGCTCAGTACAAATTATTTATCAGCTTTGTCTAACTAACCAACACTTAGACCAAATTATGATCCTAAAACTGAGGCTACATCCATATTTCTTCTTTTTTTGTTTGTAAATGTATCAACTCTGCTCCAGATATGACTGGCGCCGCTACAACAGAGGAGTTTGGGCACGCTGCTGCGCGATGTTTTAGTTTGTAAACTCTGGGGCTGAGTTTTAGTGTGGACGAACCGAACAGTGTCACTGGGCCTTAAGCCTCGGCTACCAGTGTAGAATGTAAGCGTTGCTGACCCTGTTGTCTTTGCTAACAGCTGTTCTGCAGTTAAATTCTGCATTTAACAATTAGCAATGCTAAACCTGGACTGGCAAGTGCATTTCCAGTGTGTGATCACATGATACTTGTTTTTTAAGCGTTTTAGTAGGTAGCCAAAACGCTCATGCGCACAGAGTTAGTTTTAGTTTGAAAATGCCGTTTTAAATCAGTCCTCAGGAATAAATCTGTGAAGTGTGACAAAAAAATGTTCATTGGTCGCATCAGTTCGCCAAACATTAAGCTAGTGTGTCTCTGTGTTTGATCAAGTCGCGTTGCTTCCTCATTTCATCTCCTCTGAGGAGTTCACACTCACACACGAGCCCCGGGCTGGCCCTAGCTGCCCCTGATTACTCACACATTGACACACGGACAGTGAAGCAGAGATGACAGATGTTTAACAGTGGCGACAAAAAGTGTGAAGACAGGATTTCCACAACGGACTGCCAACACCAAACGATCAGCGCCACTGCTTCAGGATCGGAGCAGAAGCAGTGCTTGGGTTGTACCGTGTCAGAGTCTCCTCCCTCTACACTCCTGCTGATCTGCGCTCACTTTACACTTTAACAATAAACACCAGCACCAATCACAAGTTATTAGGACCTTGACAGAACTGAAGTTTCCGTTGTGTTTGTTTGATTCACTCCATGGTTTATGAGACATGTATTTAGGAGCAATTTTTGTTTAAAGAGCCAGAGAGTCAATTGTATCTATTGTTTTGGTTGTGGTTTATTTTTTAATTTATTTAGGATATTTTTATTTCTTATTAAAATGTCAGACTAAATATTATTTAGATTTAAGTTCATTGCTCTTTGTAAGGGTGTACTTGCATGATTATGCTATAATATTATCATTATATCAGTGGTTTAAAACACAGACAATAATATCGTTTATCGCAAAACAAAATTTGTTATTGTTACAGGCCTACCTTAAAACCTTTTTAATAATGCACCAAGTTAGAGGTTTTCTATCACAGTCTACAGCTTTGGTTCTCTGAGAATTCTTTTCACATCGAGACAAGATTGGTTTTGCACAATGAAATGTCCTTAACTGAATCGATATTTATTTGAATCAAAAATCGAATAGAATTAAGACCTTGTGAATCGGAATCTAATCGATTTGGGAAATCAGTGGCGATACCCGGCCCTCAAGAAATTACCAATATATATGGGAACTGTCAAGATATAATAGATGTATTATTGTGCTGCTAAAAGGTGCAGTGAAACACTTTTGGGTGCACCTAAATTATGTGTAAAACCAATGTAAAAAGTTAGTCTGGAGCCCTGAGCCTAAAAACAAGCTTTGACCATGATCTCCACAGCTGAAGAGAGAACTTCAGTTGTCTTTATTATGTTTTTTTTCTATCCCTGACACACACACTCCCCCCACACACACACACATGCTTTCTTCCCACATCACCCTTTTACAGCACGTCCGCTCAAAGCTCTTTTTAACTGCACTGTCATGAAATGTTAGCTGCCTACTCAGCACTCATTCTCATCATAATCAATTCAGATCTACTGCTGAGCAGTAATTGAGTATGTGTGTTTTTTCCCTCTCATTGAGTCAGGAGCTTTATCTGCCCACAGAGGGGCATCATCTGCAATAATCTACAAAGGAATTTATTACTTTAGTTTGTCCTTAGTTAACAAGATTTGGAAAGTCCGGATTACCTGTAGTTATTTGACGATTAAGTAGGGATCAAAATATTAGTGATTGTGTTCATATTTTGAGCATTTTGTAAAACAGGAAAAAGCTTCCTCTTCCTTTTCCTCTTGTCTGCTTTTCCTTGTTGATGTGAGTTGTGTTAAGTTATTTATTTTCAACACAACAGTTATTCGTGATATACAGACGCTGCAGGACAGACTAACACATTGAATTAAAAAACGATTCACTTCGTATGTTTTACATAATGACTCTAAACACAGCTGAAGACCCAGAGGTCAAATACCTGAAACCTCAAACTATTTAGATAGAAATGAGGAAGCCCTGTGCATGAGAGGGGAAATGTCTTCAACAAACACAAACAAGTCCAGTTGCCTCTGTACTGTACACAGGTACAGCTCCTGAAGATCAACTTTACAAAGTAATTCACATTAAAGCCAAAGAATCTGCACCTGAAAAACTGAACTGCACTGATTATATGTGGCACCTGTTTCCTTTATCCTCGACTGTTAATGATCCTGCTCAGCTCTCTATCAAAAAGTCAATGAAGAATGTGGAGATCTCAGGACACTACTGGCAATACACACTAGGACACACTATTTGTTAACTTATTTCATTTTAATGATGTAGACAAGTGTTTCCTGTGGTTTCTTTTTTTGGCCCTGTTGCCCCAGATTCTGTAAATCACACAAAACAAAGAAACAATGATAATCTCTTCATTTAAAAAGTGAATACACTTTACAATGTTTACATTCCCTGTTTGAAACAGCTGTTAATTAACTTATTACACTCTTGCTCAAACGTCTGTCACTGGTAATGAAACAGCAATTAACCACTTCCCCTCACTAACAGTCTTAAACAGACACAGCTGCTATATTAGCAGATTTGTGTTGTTGGTTGATGTTTTTCCAACAATGTCAGTTGACACACAAATATATCACATTCAATTTTTTCCTCATATCTTGCAATAAACTTGATGTATTTGCTCATCTCAGTCCTTGCATTGCCCATTCCACTGTAGTCACACCAGCTCTTAATGGCCTCAAAGCCATGAATATTAGATACACTTCCCTTCACCCCACAGTGCAAATGTGATGAACCAGCCTGATGTGGCTGTGAGGATACAAACACAATCCTGCGCGAGTATCTGTCGGGGTTTCAGACAAACAAAGACTGTGGTTTCAACACAATGTGTGAAAAGGTCCTGCAAGCACATGAAAAAAAACTTTTCAGCACAATGACAGGAGAGGCAATGATGATATTTTGCACAATATTATGTGGCAGTTTTTCTCTCAGTTGTTGCTGTTTGTTAGTCAGGCTTTTATGTTTTAGTGGAGGCATGTTTTTCAGTCATGTAATGATTGCGGATATTCTCCTGAGTGAGATTAGCCTCAATATGAGCATAGTAACACAGTTGATGGGTTACAACCCATTATGTCTGGGAGAGAGACAAAGAGAGAGAGCGAGAGTGAGAGGTGAGGGAGGGAAAGGAGGGTGTGACGGAGACACAAGCAAAGAGCAGAGGGAGTCATCCTCTCGGTTTTAAGTTAAGATCTTCAGCTCCCTCTCCTCTCTCTTTCATCACGGTGCTGATCGTCACTGGACCAGCACATCTATCCCGTTGTTTGACTGTGTTTTCACTGCTGTATTGGAGGATGCTTTGACTGCATCTGCACACGTTCTTCTTCAGAGACATGTGTGGGCAGGTTGGAGTTTCCCTCCACACTGCTGAGACATTCCCAGATTTGTGCACACATCTGGAGGACAGTAGTATCTGAAGGGGCTGCGTGGGTGTCTCTGACACAGAGGAGGAGACATGGCAGGGGACCTTGTGGTTGGGATGCTCTATAACTTATTACTGCCACTGCTCCTGCTGACTGGTGAGTTGTAGTGTGATTATTTTATCCATGTTTTGCTGACAGGAATAACATTTCTGGTGCATCGCTCACCAGAGATCAGCTAGAGAGTAGGGATGATATTAAGCTTAGTTTAAATATACAAACAGTATTTCTGCAGCTGATTAAGGTTTTAATGTGCCCGAGATGAGATCAGATCTGAGTACAACTAATCATTAAGAACTGCTGTAACTGGAAAATCTTATTAAACTAATAATTTGCATTGCACTTTCTGTGTATAGAACAATTAAGTGTTTTACAAAGAGGTAAAGTTCTATTCTAATAATAAAGGTATATTTCCTCCCGTTATTGAAGGCGATGTATCAAAGACTCAGAGTTATTGTAATACATGTGTCCTTACTGTTGCACACAATTCTCCTATGGCTTAACACCAATTCCGTCTTATAGACTGATTTAGCTTTCTGTTGGGTGCATTGAGTTGGGTCTTCAGTGTTGTTATTGAGAAGCATGTGTGTTCCGACTGAGATAAATCATGCTGACTGCAGATGATTATACTCAACATTATCACTACTGTTAATGTAATGATGTTGTAGTGAATGGTTAAATGTGTCCCTTTGCTCTTCTGTTACAAAAAACAATTGTTTAAACTTAAACAGACTTAATTTAAATTCTAATTAAGTTGGGTTTTCTCTGGGCCTATGGTCACACAGGTTGAGTTTATTGGACACACTAAATTGTCCGTAGGTGTGAATCTAGTACGAATGGTTGTGTGTCTGTGTATCGGGCCCTGTGATAGAATGGCTTGTCCAGGGTGTAACCCGCCTCTCCCTCCAAAATATTTCAAGAAATCGGCTGATTAATGGAGAAAATATGAAATATCAAGCAATGTAGACATGAGGACATCAATTGTTTTCCATTCAATTTTAGGGTGCACTTACAAAAAACTAAAACAAATCTCCTGAATTAAAATTTCAGTCAAATTTCATTACGCTCTGGAGCAAACACATATAGAAGCTGTTTGTAATATAGCTGGAAAACTGCAGTTTAAGGTAGATTTACATGGAAAATAATCACTTAAATTACAATTTTCCTGATCAGTAATGATTCTCTTATGTCCACTTGTTTAACCTGATGACTGGTATTAAAATAAAACACAAAATAACAACGTCAGAGATTAATGTAACTATCTACATTTCAGCTCAAGACAACCTGGCCTAGGTTTCTATTTTCCTTGTTTTCAGTTTTAATGCTAAGTCTCAGCACTCTGTGGTTTCTATATAGTGTGATGAAATAATTTTAGAATTTGTTGATCTGCATTAATTTACAAACATTCAAAATCAGGCAGGAGGCAGGTTACACTCTACACAGGATATTGACTTGTTTTCTCTATTTCATTTTTTGTTTGTCTATTCTCAGAAAAAAAAGGAGTAAATTATGTGACAGTGGATTTAAAATATGTGTAATCTTTCTTCTGCACCTCAGCCTCCTCGGTCCGCTACAATGGTCTGTCAGTGGTGTATTTCCTGTTCCTGCTCGTCTTACCGCTGATGCCAAATCCTAGCCTGGTCACCATGAAAGGTGAGAGTGGCTCCAAAGACAAAACATATCATTTGTATGATTTGAAACATTTTTATTTGACCCAGTTTCCAAAATGTGTGGTTTTGCAGATTATAGAATTACAAGTAAAAAAAAACTGTAACAAACTCCTACACTAAAATGCTGGGTTTGCTTGAAAGTCATTTATATGTTCTTCCCCCAGTTTCTGTCACAGTAATTTTCCTCATTATTACCAGTAGTATAGAGCAAACGTTTTAAGGCTGTTAAGTATTTTCTATTATGTACATTAAACATTTCAAGCAAAAATCCATGTTAAATCAAAGTTGTATATATTTTATAGCATTGTACTGTACCTCTAGCACTGATCTGTGTCCAGAAAAACGAATGTGAACATAATAATTCAAACATAATAATAATTGGGCAGAAGCATTATCAAATGAATCAAAAATTATCTCAGTAGTTTGTTGTGCTATATCTTTGCACTTATTTTCTATTATTACACACTAACATTTTCATGTGTCTACATATGTGGTTGCATATATAAACTACCTGTAGATAAACACAACATAATACAAAACACCGAAATGCATTCACTCTATGTCATCTGACTCTCCCTTTATTACTTTCTAATGAAAAAACTGATGACAAAATTACATTTAATTGCTGATTAAAGTTTAATGTGATGAAAAAAGTGGCGACACAGCACAATATATAATATATATATGTAATATATATTGAGTAAAATAAAAAAAAGTGTGTGCGTATGTGTTTATCTGCTTCATGCGTGTGTGTGCGTGTGTGTGTGTGTGTGTGTGCCTTCTCTATATTGATCACTGCATTCTGATGAATTAAAGTATCTTCACCCCTCCCTCAAAGTACTTTGTAAAGGGGATGTGGTCAGAGCAGTCGAATCAATTATACATAGCCTGGTAATTACAGCTAGGAATTAAAAGATGTGATGTCAGCATTTTGACAGCGTCATCGCTTTATTTATTTCTTTCTCCTCCCATCCCTCCATTTAAAAACAGTTTGCTTTATCGCTGGTCTTTGAAAGCTTCACAGATCCCCCAGTTATCTAAATCTCCCAAACATGGGCTCGCTGTCTTTGGGCTAAGTGGTCGAGTGTGTGTACATCCTGTGTGTGCGTGTGTTTGTGTGTGTGTGTGTCTCTTATTGGGAAGCAGAGAGGTTTAAGTGAAAAATTGCTTTTAGTAAAAAATCCTGAACATCAATAGCAGATATGCTGGCTCAGCTGACTATCAATGCTTTCGGATCTCCATTCTTTTTATTACTAGTATTGAGGTGAAGTCTGAGATTTAAATCGGAGTATTTTTTTTTGAAAAGTCATCGTAATTTTAGGATCCTATTCTTATCTTTAATGAAATCTAATTAATTTAGCACAGAAGGAAAATGCTACTTAGTATTTGCCTTTGCTCAAGAACACAGGCTCCAAACCAGCCCTTGAACTGCCTTGGTAGAAAAGAGGTAAGAGACTCGGGTCTGGATCTGATTTCACTTGATTCCAAAGTCCATTTTTTTTACTAATGTCAACACTGTGTAGTGTTGAGTACAATTAAAAATGTGGTATTAAATATGATTCGTGTCTACGGGTTTCGGGTTCGGGTTTGGTTCGTATCAGGTTCGAAAACTGCTCAAAACACAGAAGTGGATTGCCATGTGACGTCAACTGTCCCGTTCAAAGATGACTGCCAAAGGATCTGTCTGGTCTAACACATAAATTAGAGTTTGTACCACCAGATGAATAAAAAAAAAATGAAATCTGAAACTGTGACAACCACTCCAATTCAGAAATAAATAAATATACCATGAACTGCTTTTAGCTCAGTACATTGTCAAGATACACAATTGGACTGAATAGCTTCACTTTGAAATATATTTGTTCACTTTCACTTTTGTCTCCTCTTGGCCCTCTGTCACTGTTTGCTGCTCTGTTTAGGTAAAACAGGGCAGTTTCTGCTGATTATCATCTATACCAGTCTGATCTTCCTGGCCCTGCAGTGCTTCATGCAGATCCCCTTCACCTACATCCCTCCACATGGTAAAAGCAAAAATTGTGTCACATCTTAGAGTTAGAGAGTTTTTGTTCAAATAAAATGTCACCAGTCCTGTGAGCAGACTTCAAAACTAGCAATGTTGTAGAAGTTCAATGAAAGAGCTGCAAAATGTGACTATTGTCACATATAAATTCAAATCTTTGAGGAACTAAAAAGTATTTTGATGAACATGTTTTCTTTAACAGTTAGCGGCCACTTGGACGATTTCCTCTACCACGTGGGCATTGTAAGGTATGGGTGCACATTTGAAACAGATCTTCATACTTACATGTATGTGGCATTAACTGAGAACCGAGAAACCTATGGTCATGGTTGTGTGTTTCCAGATTCAGCTCAGTGGATCCAGGGAACATTGTACGTCTCCTGGCCCCAGACGTGGTCCTCTTCGTTTCTTCCCTTTTCGTACTGAGACTCTGTAAAAAACTCCTGCGCCCCGTTCCCCAAATCAGTCTCCATGAAAACGGAATACCCCCGTCTGACCCTGAGGTAACCACAGGCACACTCATCGACTGCTATGACATTATTCTAAAACCTGACAGTGATATGAATTGGATAATTTCACCCGTCTGGCAGGAAGTGGAGACGTCTGAAGCAGAGTCTGATGGAGACAGTGACTCAGAGGGCTCCTCCTTTGACAGCTCAGATGAGACCACGGTGCCGGTTCAGGCGAGTCCGCCCCAGTTTGTCCAGAAGCTGAAAGTGTTTGCAGCCGGACTCAGACTGCTGCTGTCAGCAATCATGAACACAGCAGGGAAAGTGGTGGTGACCTTACTGCTGGGGTTGGCAGGTACATGACAATCGTAATTACAATGCTCATACATTTTTGTCTATTTCGCTTTTAAAAAAATCTCTTGCCTTATCACACTTTGTTGTTGTTGTTGGTGTGTGTGTGTGTGTGTGTGTGTGTGTGTGTGTGTGTGTGTGTGTGTGTGTGTGTGTGTACAGGTATCACGCTGCCTTCCCTCACCTCAGGTTTGTATTTTGGGGTATTTCTTGGACTGGTGTGGTGGTGGGTGTTCAGCCGCTCCATCAGCCTGCTCCTCTTCAGCTCCCTGTGTGTGATGATGGCCATCTTCAGCGGGGGACACCTGCTGGCTCTGTACCTCTACCAGCTGCCCCTGTCCCAGCACATTGTCCCACCAGAAGACGTCTTTGCCAGGTACAGAAGAGATTGGAGATTATATGGCGTTTGAATTAAATATATGATATTAGCAATGTTGAGTCTAATTTAGTCTAATGTAACCTTAAAACAAATAAAAGTTACAAGCTTTTGTTATTTGAATGCAAGGACAAACATTTCAATGCAAGGTACATCTTCTACTCAATGAAAAAGGAAAAAGATAGATAGGTAGGTGGGTAGTTAGAAGAAATACAGACATATAAGGTGCAGTTTAAAAACAAAGTCTAAATTTTAATTAAAATACAAGGCAAGTAATGCGATCATCTTGGTGCAAAGTATAAATGTTTACAGGGCTGAGAACTGATTCATTTAGTCCAATTCAGTCAGTGTGGCAGAGGTAGATGAATTGATGTACCGTTCCCTGACACAGCGAGGTAGAGTGAGTCAGTTTTAAGTCAGTTTGTTTTTCTTCAATTACCTCAAATACAATGTAGAGCTCAGAAAAGGCAAGTACTTTTGCCAGGAGAAAAAAAGAAGAAGTGTTTTGAAGTGTTTTATGCCTCATGCACATCCCTTATTGAACTGCAAACAACCTCTTCACTCTATCGTAACTCTCTCTTCCCCCTGTCCCCAGACTGTTCGGTATGACAGGTATAATCAGAACCAACAGCTCAGACTGTAACTCTCTTGGTCTGCACCCAAACATCAGCTGGCCTGACTTCATCAACCCTTTGGTTCTGCTGCTGCTGTACTACACACTGGTGGCTGTGCTGCACAAATGGGTCCATATAACTGAAGAGGTTAGTTTGGTTTGGGGTTTTTGTGCATATTAATACGAGTGTTGCTGCAAATTGTACTATCACTACTGCACAACCACAGCTCCTGCTGGTTCCACGCTGCTACCAACAACCTCTGATCGGGCTATAGTGGGTGGCAGTTATAGAATAAGTTAAAAACTCCAGAGGCTACTTTCCATTACTCTACTTGGTAATAGGGGGCTGTGGCTCAGAGTGGGTCATCCACTAACCAGAGGGTTGGTAGTTCAAACCCAGTCTACCCCATTTCACGTGCCAAAGTGTCCTCTGGCAAGTTACTGAATGCCAAATTGTCCCTGCTGTGCTGTGCCAGTAGTGTATGAGTGATGTATGATAGGGAAAGTGCTTCACATAGATTCATTGTATGAATGTATCAATGGCAAAACTGTACTGTGAAGCGCTTTGAGTGGTCATCAAGACTAGAAAAGTGCTATATAAATACAAACCATTTACTATTTAATGCTGACAAGTCCTACTGCCAATGTGACGTAAAATTCTGCAGCCACTATGGTTACTACAACTCTCACTATCAATAGTTCTACAAAAAACACAGTCACTACTATCAATAGTGACTGCTGCTCCCTCTAATGACAAATGTCTTTTTGTGTTTGTGCTATTTTTGTATCGCTATAATTCGTCTTCATTAACTTCACATATTATTCAGATGGTGTTAATCACATGACAGGCTCTTCACAGCTACTGTGCTTCTCAGGATGCTGTTGATGGTGAGGAACCTGAGAGTCCAGTGGAAAGTCCAGTGGAAAGTCCAGACATTCCTCCAAGCTTCTCCAGAGTCATCTACATCTCAGGAGATAAGCAGGAGGTAATCTACAAACACAGATGTTTGGCTTCTTAGTTACATTTTTGGGTCACAGGAATAATGTTAATGTATTTGGCTCTGAACAAAGTATTGATTCTCTAAGTCTGTGATGGTTAGTTTGCCTCAGATAACAATGGCATCAGATACATGCTGAAAAAACAAATGACACATCATAGTTTTAATGCAGTTTCACTGCTGCAAATGTCAGAAGACACAACAAACCAAAGATTTCATTTTTTCAGCTGTTGAGCAGCACAGATGATGAAACCTATCTACCTGATGAGGTAAGCCGGTTTATTGCCCAATGTTGTTTTTCAGATGTAGCAGTAATAAACAAAAAAACGGGAGGCGTGTGGACTCATTTAAAAAGTACTAGTGGCTCTCTCGCTGTTTTTGGCATCATGAACTTGTTAGACCTAAACTTACAGCATAATACACTCTTTGTTTTTTCAGCCAATGATCTTAATGACAAGCAGCTCCTGGCAAGATGTCCATAGAAATGAACTGGGATCTCTGTTAGGAGCGGCCGGTTACGCAAACTGTCATCCTCCGCCACAGTATGAAGACAAAGACTCAGCATCTAATGGTAAACACACTAACATCTCTGAATAAAAGACCTCGGTGCAGTGTCCTCAAACCTCACCAACACATATGTTAAATCCCTGGGAAGGATTCTGTCAAATCATCAGATATTAATGAACTGTACTTGATTTGCCCACTAAATTTTGTGGTGTAATTCCATTTACTCCGTTTACTGAAGTCTTTCATGAGATCTTTTCCTTTGTCTGTACCTGGTGGTAGGGGCAGAAAACGAGGGAGATATGGAGGAGAAGACTGAGGAGGACACGAACAGTCCGGCAGAGACGTTGGCTCCTCCCTCAGGTCCAAGTGGTCTGGTCGTCTTTGGACAGCTGGTGCAAAAACACAGTTATGTCAGTGCCCTGATCATCATGATGGTAAAGTCAACTGATTATTGATGGTTTTCAGTTTGTGTGACAAGTCTTATAACAACTATTGTACCATCATAGAAAAGAAAGACTGAACTAGAAAATATGCTCTGGTGTATCTGTAGCATGGGTCAGCTCAACCCAAATACAGTGTATGACAAAATTATATATTTTTTTCTTAAATTAACTGATTAGAGTTGACAAATATAGAGACTGCTTAGGTAACAGGTTAGGCTATATTAACCGCAGGCTAATTTAACATTAGCACACTATGCTAGCATTAGGTGTAGCATAGGTTAGCTCAGTCGAAGTACAGTGAATTGCATTTCTAATAATTCTAATAATACGTTTTATTTATAAAGCTCCTTTAACAATGCTTTAATCATTGTTGCATAGGTTAAAAATACATATTTAGTTAACCGTAGCAGGCTAAATTGACATTATCACACTGTTTAGCTGCTAGCTAATTGAGTACATTTTAAAACAAAGTGATTTTAGTTTAGCTAACTATTAGACATTGAGTCAACAAATAAATCTGAAAATAAAACACAGCAGACGTTAGTGTTAACTTAACAATTTTTCGGTTTCATATGTTTTTTTTCATATACAGTTACATGTTAGTGCCATTCAATGGAGGAAAAACCCAGACTAGCATCAATGCATTTAAAATATGTGTCTTAAGGTTTGGAGCATCACCTACAACAACTGGCTAACCTTCGCCCTGCTGGTGTGGTCCTGTATCATCTGGATGATGCGAGATCGCCGGCGCTATGCCATGATGTCAGCCCCATTCCTCGCCGTCTACGGCACCGTGCTGCTGGTGCTGGGCTTCCTGAGCAGCCTGCGCCTGAGCCGGGCCGAGCTCTACCCAGGTCTGCCCCCGGCCGTCATAGTGGACTTCGACCTGAACAGCTACCACCCTGCGCCCTGTGTCCACCTGGGAGCAAAGGTCAGTGGCTAGTAAACTCACATGAAAATTAGTTTTGGATGAAAAAAGTTCATTAGCCACGCTAATGACAAAGTTAATGTCAATGCTAAGAATCCTACTTTGTTCATAGAGTCATGTGTATTGAATACAGCTGCCAACGTTTTAACATTAAATATATCTTTATAACATAAAATACCTGTGACAAGTTCAATGAGAAACAATACAGAAATTACAAAATATTCTTATAGTAGTTTAATTCAGTTTATCTGCTTTAACAAGACTGTGGAGGGGGTTCAGACTAGTTTAGCACTGGCAGTGTACTGTTAAAATCTGATGTACCTTTTTCAAGAAACATATTTTAACATATCACAGGTGAGAAAGCACAGGTGGTAATACTAAAAACACCATTATTCAGACTATTGACCTTATTCTGAATAAGACATTATGTTTATGTGAGTTGCTAATAGAATATCCCATTAATATTCCCGTTTACAAGTTAGAGAGCATAGTCTGACTATGTCGATGTCAGAAAATGTGCATGTCTACACAATGCAAATTAAATCAGAATACTCCACGTCTTAATTTGATTGTTGCTTATTCAACTTATTTGGTTTAAGGTAATCGGAAAATGATGACATGATAAGAACTACCTTAAATGACAGAGACCATGTTTGAGAAAGAATAGTTTAATGTGTACTTTTTAGTTTGGCTCATGTCCCATTTGTTAAAATTGAGGAGGTGGGATTTATGACCTATGTTCAGAACCTAACCATGTTTACCATGCAGAGTAAAGCGCTGCACATGTACACTACATATGTTTTACTTACAATAAACTTTGTTTGCTGCAGGTCTTCTACAGCTTCAGCTTTTGGTTGATGTTTCGTCAGCAGCTGAAGGAGAGACAGGAGGAGCAGAGCTTAAAGGACGAGTCTCTAGATGAAGTCAAAGTCGTGTCACGTAATTTATTTTTGGGATTTTCTTTGCAAAGATTATGGTTAATGTGTTAGAGAAAAAAATATGTGGTTTGGAGCAATGGAAGACATATTCATCCTGACATGAGGCCAGGCTGTGTATAGTCCGACTGGCTCTGTTTCCTGCTCTTTTTGTCATCTATTTTCCTTCTGTCTTTCAACTTTTTCCCATCTTTTCTTACCCTTCTCCTTCCTCATCCTCCTTTTCTCTGTTTTCTCCATGTCAGTGGAAGAAAATCCGCCCTCAGCTCTCATAGTGATGCTGATCTCAGGAGTTAAAGGGACACTGGTGAAATACTGGATACTCTTCTGCTGCTCCATGTTCTTTGTCATCAGCTTCTCTGGAAAGGTATATTTTGACACACTTAAAAACTAAGTGCTGGTGAGATCAATGTTCATGACATATTCCTAATCAGACCCTCCCAGCTCTGCCACTTAACTCCCTGGAATTATCAATTGAAGAAAGCCCATAGCAGAAATTTGGTTTCGATCTGAAGTCAGGAAACTGGTGGATTTCATTTTTTAAATGATTGTAAACTGCATGAGAGGGGGGTCATTGGGTTCAGGGCTGGGTTTGCTGGTTTTGTTTTCCTTTAATTGAGAAAATGTATCTAATTGAGAAGAAAATGTATTTCTGATCAAATTAGTTTAGAATATTTATTCAATCAACAATATTTATTTACTTTTAAGCATTGATTTACTTTGGATACTATGTAGTCACACTACATTTATGTTTTTGAAGCTATCTATATGCAGACTCAGGATTTTTTCTGTAATCTAGAAGTCCAGGATAGATTTATCAGATTTCTTGGCTGTCTAGCAAAGAAAAAGTAACTGCAGATATTATACTATATATAAATAATATTTGATGCACCGACATCGACCTTATCTTTCTTTACCATGTTCTACTTTTTTAGGTGGTCGTCTACAAGATCCTCTACATTGTCCTCTTCCTCTTCTGTGTTGTCCTCTATCAGGTTAGTGATTTTAGAGACGTGTCTGGTAAGAGAAAAATAACATTTAGTCTTAAGGACGAATATAGCCGGTGACTCAACGGATATCTTGCATCTTGTACAGTAATTACGTTTCTCCTGGGTGTGAAAACCTTAATTTATACTTGCATTTATTTTCAGACTATGCAGCCTACTGTACACATGGTAGAGTAGATGATGGATTAAAATGTTATGCTGCGCTTGCTGGGGTCAGTGAATGGAAAGGAAGTCAGCTTATATAGTTGAGACATTGTTGATTTTTTATTTCACAGTCACTATGGAGTCAGGTTCATCTGACACATGTTGACTCCTAAATTATCATCCGTGAATCGTTTAGCTATTGTTAGTAAATTAAAATGTTGAGAACATTTCTAGCTTGTGTAGCTAAACTGTGTGTGCTCACACAAACACCGCCTGTGCCTCATCAATGGTGCTTTACAGTTACAACCATATTGATTATGTCTCATAAACACTGAGCCATGGTTTTTTGCTGTTTTCCTTTTTTTTCTTCACTGTCTTATGTTTCTGCTGACCTTAAAGAAACGGTGGGCACTTACAGGAAGGTCTAATGGCTGTGGAGGCGACGTAACACAAGAGAGCAGTGTCTGTCTGTTTGGACAACATCTGCAGCAGACAGCTGTTTTACATGCTTTAGTGTGTGATGGGAGGAGTAAGGGAGAAACGGCTATTTATGATGATGTAGCTGCTTATTTTCAGAGACACACAACATTCAGATTAAACTGTATCATCACAGGAGGTCTAACTAATGAGTAATCCTGGCACCTTCCATTCTGATTAAGATAAAAAATGACTCTACTGTAATTCTGTCCCTTTCGTTCCCCCTCAGATCCGATATGACGTGTGGAGGCGGATCCTGAAGACGTTCTGGGCCGTGGTGGTCGGTTACTCCATGTTGGTGCTGATAGCCATTTACATGTACCAGTTCAGAAGTGTGTCGGCGCTGTTTAGACAGATCATGGGCATGTCGGAGGACGGGTAAATGTTTTGTGTTTGCTCATATCGAAATTTATTTAGCAGTCTTGACCATTTTAATTATATTGTGTTTCCTGTTTGATTCTCTAGTCTTCGAGACCTGGGTTTGGAACGGTACGACACAGTGGAGCTGTTTGCGCGTATTCTCCTTCCTGCTGCGTTTCTATTGGCCTGTATTCTCCAGCTGCATTACTTCAATTCAGACTTCCTGACGCTCACTGACCTCGACAACGTACCTGTGAGACAGGCTTCCAGGTGAGACAAAGAGCATCCTATTCAAATACAGATACTTTCACCTGACATAAAATCACCTTTTTTAGAGAGAGTCAATAGTAGTAAAACACCAGAAATGACTGTTAACCTACTAACCAAAGACTGGTCGTCAACTAACCAGAAGGTCGGTGGTTCGATCCCGGTCCCCCTCATTCCGCTGATCCTCAAATTGCCCTTGAAAACTGTGCTGGCAGTGTGTGAGTGATATGTGATAAAGTGCTGCACATAGATGAACTGTATGAATGTGTGTGTAAATGGGTGAATGTGTACTTGTACTGTGGCTTGTAGTGCCTGAGTTGTCATCAAGACTAGAAAAACTTCTATATAAATACAGATCATTTACCATTTACTACTCTTAATAACAGTCACTTAGTTACATCTGGTGACTTTTCAAGAGCCAATATAACAAAATGTCTAGATGTGAATGATAGAAAAATAAATACGTTTGTATTTTAAAAAGAGAAATTAATTGTAAAGTTTCCTTCGATAAAACATGTTGAAAGTTGTATTTTTTCTAGAATATTTCAAGAATTTACTGTGGTTACAGTATTTATAAGTTCTGGCTGACTGGTAAATATACTGCACTATATATATATATATGTTTGTTTCATGTGTCCTTCTCTTCACACAGCGAGGAAGACCTCAGGGGTTCAGTAAATGTGATATCTGAGATGTAAGTGATGCATTTATTTCTCCATAAATGTTTTGTTGCACTCACATTTCAGAGACTTGTAAAGACTAATCACAATTTACTTTATCTTACACAATTTATCATCACAGTAACATTATATTTAGTTAACTTTTTGTAAAGTTCACAAATTTGTCTTTAATCTAATTTCCAGCATTAAAGAAAACATTGAAAAGCTCCAGAAAAGGTAAGAGCCTTGTTTGACTATTGATTAATGTTGTTTAATAACTGTTGTTTTCCGACTATACCTTGACTAAAAGTTTAAACTAACAATTTAGTTGCACTTAAATGGCACTTACTTATAGCACTTTGTAGTTTGGCTTTTTTGAAGAAATTGTACTTTCTTGATTCTTGTTGTTCTGGGTTTGTACCCTCATGGTTGAATGCACTTATTGTAAGTCGCTTTGGATAAAAGCGTCAGCTAAATGAAATGTAATGTAATGTAATGTTTAATGACTCATTATGCTTACTTGGAAGATCTATATTTAAAAATCTTTTTTATTGTCATCCAAAAATTATTCTTTACCTATTTACATATTCTCATTATTACTCTCATGTTTTACATATATATATAATCACAATAGAAAACTTAGAATAATAAGGACAAAGTAGGAAAATTGAATCAATTAAATAAAATTGTATTTAAAAAAAAGAAATACATTTATAGTTTATAAGTACCTATGTAAATTTTGAGAACATTTTTAGCTAGGACAACCTTTATTGTTAAAAAGCATTTAGTTGCTTGTTTCCTTCAAATGACAATAGTAAAGAAAAATGTGTGTTTTAGAAAACTGAAACGTTCACTCTTGTCCTGCAGACTTGTGAAGGAGGAGATGGGAAATGGGAAAAGTCAGGAGACTCTGGACGACATCGGACAGCAAGCGTCGTTTGAGAGAGGAGCTGAGGAGCAAGAGGAGACGACAGGAGAGGGTAACTAAAGCTCAGAACCAAAAATGGCTCTTCAGTCTCATTTTCTGACTGACAACAAGAATAATATGTGACTATATAATTCATATTGTGGTACCATGCATTACTTGGTAAAACTTTACATTGCATTACTTGGAAAATAACTTATTTACAACATTCATCAGAAAAGACAGTGTCTAACATAAAAGGAGCGGTGTATCAATGTTCAAACTATTTACATAAAAAGAAAAGAAAATTACACGATACAAACAACAACTGTTCACAGTTATGTTAGGTTTATATCAGTTTATCATAGAAGATTTCCTTTCTGTAAATCATTGAGCTGTAGGAGAGCTGCAGCAGAGTTGTGTTTAATTTTCAGATTATGTCTGATGCTTTGCTCCTTCCCTCGCTATGGATCCTCACTTCTCTCCTGCTCCCAGGAAGTGACCCCGGCAGCCAGGACGACAAGTGGATTGTGATCGTGGATCGTGCCTGCCTGCTGATCCTTCAGGCTCTGTCTGGATTCCACAGGCTCCAGGAGCTGAGCTGGAGACTGCTGGAGCTCCACAGCCTCAAAATCGTTTCCACGGGCATCATTTGGGTGTCACTGCAGGAGGTGGGATGTTTGATGTGTGCTTGTGTGAAAAAGTATATATATGTTTTTTTTCTCCTATCTTTATTCAAGAATCTGGTCTTTCAGTTTGAAAGGAAGGACTTATTGATTTCAAGTTCAGATTTTGAAATAGTTGTAATGCTTGCACTTAAATAGCCCCTGCTGTCATCAAGATTTGCTCTGCTTGTGCTCAAACTGTGCGCTTGCACTTAGATATTTTGTTGCTTTCCAGCTTCAGCTCTTCTCCACGTGCTCGTCACAGAGGCAGGGTGAGCACGTCACAGAGGCAGGGTGAGCACGAGGAGAAGAGCTGAGGCTGGAGGGCAGGAAAACTAAAACATAAGCAGAGGCTGTCTGAGGGGTTTTGAGTGAAAGCCATACAAGAACTGAATGTGAAATCAATAAGTCTTGTTTTCAGACTGAAACACCATGCTCTTGAATGAAGAGAGGAAAAAACTCTCATATATGTAGTGGAGGTAAAAACAACATGAAAGACATTGTTTTATATTCAAGGAGAGAAACACTAAAACTTGTGTGTAGAATTCAATTATCAGTCCTGAATTCTTTGGGGGAAAAAACATTTTTGCTTTCCATTTTTTCAGGTTTCTCTGATGAACTCGGTCTTCCTGGTCCTGTGGGTGTTTGCGCTCCCGTTCCCACGATTACGACCTTTAGCGAGCAGCATCTCTGCTGTGTGGGCCTGCGTCATGGTGGTGTGTAAGATGTTTTACCAGCTCAAAGTCATCAAACCCTTGGACTACTCCTCCAACTGCACCGCTGTGAGTATGCATAACTGTGTGTTTGATGGATAAGTAAAACCCTAAGAATTTTGTGTTTTGTTGTTTGCTGTGGGCATCACGCTTCCTCAGTTTTTGTCACATGCAACTGTTGAAAATGACTCTCACCTTCCTGCTTACACATAGTTGTCTTGTGTTTCTCAGGGCCTGGTGCCGTCCAACAGCTCAAGCCTGGATGATGAATTCGGGCTGAGGGGGAACATGGTGGAGCTGCTTGGAAGATCTATTCTCTACATCGAGCCTGTAGACCCCATCTACTGGTGTGGAGCGCTGCGCAAGTGTGAGGGCAGGATTCTCCCCTGTCTCAGGGTACGGTGAAATTTACACTATAGTTTGGTTCAAGGAAAAGCTTGAAAACAAAACTGGTTTTGTATTTCTATTATAGGACATGAAATACACTGAACCAGGTTTAAATTGTGACATCATGGCCCATGCAACATTATATTCATACAAACCATTTTTTAACCCTAATAATCCCATTATTATTTTTCCTGATCATTTTAACCATGACATTAGGACATTATCTCCCAGTTCAGTTTTTTACTAGAAAGTGTTTTGTGTTGTAGAACCATCTGATGGTTCTTGGGCTGCTGGTGTTCGAGGCGACTGTCCACCGCCACCAGCTCTACTTCCGTCTCCACAACGACCTGAAGACCCCGCCCTTTAGCATCATCTTCCAGGGAATCACGAGGCAGCACCTGGACAACGGTGTCCTGCCCTGCATCAAGTACTTAATCAACTTCTGCTACTACAAATTTGGACTGGAGGTACACTTTAAGGCCTGTGTGTCTGTATGTTTGTCCAAATCTGATCACATGTTTCTGAGCTGTGTAATATGTCTGACATTGACTTCTTTCTCACACATGCACATCTTCTTAGATCAGTTTGATCGTAGCGGTCAATGTGATCGGTCAAAGGATGGATTTCTACGCCCTGCTCCATTCTTGCGCCTTATTGGCAGTCCTGTCAAGGCGACGCAGGAAGGCTATCGGGGAGGTGTGGCCTAAATACTGCTGCTTTACCGCAGGGCTAATGGTGCTGCAGTATGTGCTCTGCATCGGCATCCCCCCCGCCTTCTGTGCTGGTATGAAAGATTTAATCTCGGTTTGATTTCTATATAAACTATTATTTATATCCAGTTCCTATCAAAAGTACAGTTTTGCTTTGAAAAACTGATGAGGAACTGCAAAGCAAGAAAATATATATATAATAGACATAATAGATCCAAAAGCATCACAGATGTCCACACCCACATGAAGGAAAGCTCCAGATGAACACCTTCAGATCACTGCAGGGCTACAACTAGCAATTACCTTCATTATCAAATTAATCTCTTAACGTTTAACTTACTTTTAATAATCACCTATTAAATGACATAAAATATCCATCATACTTATTTTATCTTAATTTTGAAACAATAAATGACTTGATTTGTGATAAGTTTTCTGTTGATTGACTCATCAGTTAATTGACCAATTGTTCCAACATTATTTCACAGAGCATTAAATATGTCACTGCATAAAATCCTCATTCCATGCTCTTGTTTTCTACTCTGTTGTATATTCTACTATTGTACTTGTCAGATTACCCCTGGAGAACTGCACTTCAACCTTTGACTTCTAATGTCATCAAGTGGTTTTACCTGCCTGACTTCGCCATGCGACCCAATCCTTTATTCATATTCTGTGAGTCTATCTTCCTTTCGCTTCTTTGTTCCTCCTCTTTTCTCTTATTCCTCTATTCCACTGTTCCCCCTGTCATTCCTCGTGTCATATCGTTTGTGTCTCTCCTGCTCTCTGCAGACGACCACCTCCTGTTGCTGGGTTCGTCTCTGCAGTGGCATGTTTTTGAGGAGGAGAACCGTGCGGTGGTGCGACTGCTGGCCGGAGACAACGTTGAGATCAGCCGCAGTCTGGATCCTTGTTCCTTCAACCAGTTCATACCTGTCAATAACTTCCTTCACTGCAGGTCAGAAATATTATTCCAGCTTTTCAAGATTTTTACGAGTTGAGTCTTTGTCCCATTTCAGTTGATCTAAATGTTAATTTTAAATGGCTATCTACACTATCAAAAATGTATCTGACTTATGGTTGGATTTATTTTCTAATCACGATGCACACAACTCTTAAATCTAAATTTATGGACTCTGAATAAAAGCATGAACAAGCCTTGACTCCATAATCGAGCACTTAGTTAATCTCTTGAAACAGCTTCCTGGTCTGCAGGTTAAACTGCAGGTGGACAACCGGGACTCCATCACTCTGGTTTGCGGTTGTTTTAGGAGCATTAATGGGTTGAGATAGATCATTCATTTATGTCCATTGTCAAACTCGTGAAAGCTGTTCTGGTAAATTGAAAATGCTGGATAAGCACTCATGGACGTTTCGCATTTCCATGATAGATCAGGGCCTTTGCTTATGGATTTCATTTCACTTTCTGCTGCAGGCCATCATCAGATTTCTTGCTGTTGACAAAATACATTTCAATAAAACAAAACTCAACCAAAACCAAAACCTTCCACCGAGGACATATTCATGGACAATGCATTAAGTTGTATGGTTTCATTTATCAAGAACAAATAATCTTTTTTCAGCCCTCAGCCCTCAGTGCCACATCCCTCAGATTTCTTTTTTAAAATTTTGTATATTATATTGAACTATCAAAAAGATATATTTAATAAATTAATCTTTGTTTATCTCAGCGTAAACACTGGAAACAGATCGCTAGGCTGCCTCGGCACACCATGTCAGGCTACTGTTTGCCCATATTTACAGTAGTACACTGTAAAACCATAAGTTGTTGATTTTGACACATACAGTGAGTTAATCTGTGTTAGCTGGTGTGATCTTTGAGTTTGGATGGAAAGGTCAGCATTAAACTGTCTAATGGCTTAACATCGATGATAGTGATGTACTGGTATTGATCTTCTCATCCGTCTCTAATCGACAAGGAAGCAAAATTGAAATGTTCGATTTTTTTTCATGTGAAAAGCTGCAATGTCAGTGCGTGTGTGCATTTTTGTTATCAGTGGTAATGTAAGAAAAGTTTAATATACATTGATATAATATGTATGCACCTCTAACCAAGCATGGAGAGAGGTGTAATGACTGTAAAATGCTGCTGTTTATGAAGACGAATTTAAAACCACAACGAACTCATTAACTTTATTCAAATTTCACTCAGCGGCAAGAATCAGCCTTTAAACCTGAACAATTATAATGTTTTGACTTTTATCTTGATAATTATGGATAAAGGCTGAGATATAATTTTTGCCCATATCACCCAGCCCAACCCAGTCTTTTTTCTGTGAATGCAGAGATAAATGAAGTTGTTTGTAGATGCAATATGACAAGAAGGATAAGAAATGACTTCATGTTGTGAAACGTCTGTCTCTGTCTGGTCTTCAGGTCCTACCTTGACATGGTGAAGGTGTTTGTGTTCAGCTATTTCTTCTGGCTGGTGCTCTGCCTCATATTCATCACCGGCACCACTCGGATCAACATCTTCTGTCTTGGCTACTTGGTGGCATGTTTCTACTTCATGTTGTTTGGCGGCAGCGTGCTGATGCAGCCTGTCAAATACATCCTGCGTCTGTGGGACTGGCTCATTGGCTACACCTGCTTTGTGATCGCCATGAAGAACCTACTGTCTGTGAGTTACCACATCAAGTTCAGCATTTGTCTGCATCATTTCAGATATGTGTTGATTTATTGTTTAGCTTTTCCTGCCCTTTTAGCCTCTACTGATTACAGCCTCTTTCTGCCTCTTTCCCTGTTCTGTGCTCAGCTCGGTTCTTGTGCGTACCTGGACAGCCTGCTGAAGAATGGCTGCTGGTTAATTCAGGCCTTCAGTATGTTCTGCACCATCAAAGGCTACGATTTCCGTAAGTGTCTGTAACGACAATCACTGACACCTTCCATGTGTATGATCAGAGCACGTTTTTATTTATTTAATATTACATGAATACTGCTGCTGTCACTTTCATGCATTATACAACACAAACTTGGTTGTACTTCATTTTACACAGTGCTAATAAGACTTAACTAGAAATAATATGTCATTAATTAGACAGGAAACAAACACAGTTTTACTTTATATCAGATTAGACAAAAAAAACAAGAAATAAAACACATTTATTGTTTTGTCTAACTTGATAACTTTTACATGTCTTCAGATAAAAAAGAGAACACAAAGGAAACAATTAATACACAATATGCTGCATTTATTTACTGCAAATGTTGTATGATAATGGTAAGAGGGGGGCAGAACAAGCCAACACATACAGTACAAACCAATGACAAACTGTATCATATTAGAGGTAATAATAATAATAATGCATTATTATAGTTCTGTACTATATCAAATAATAGTGAACAATAGTGAAATATGAGCAACAACCTATGATTGGATATCTACTTTGTATTTTTGTAAAATAAGAATTACATTTTCACCTGTGCTATATACTTTATTTATTACTGAAAAAATAAGATATCTAATTGGAGGGGAAATAATGATTCTTGACACTTGTTAAGATGATCAATAACATCATTATAATGGAAATCCCATGGTGGAAGGCACAGCAATTGATTAGAAACCATGTTTTGTAATTTACCAAAACATGTATTACATAAGCATATAGCACAGAAAGCATTGTTACATTGTTCTCTATCACAGCTAGTATTGTGTGCTCATATAATTTCCACAATTTACATTCTACAAAGTTATTGTGATTTTCTCTTTGTTTTGAATTTCTAGTTCCACTTTGTTTCAAAAGTTAAATTCACAAAACAGTTTGTATTTATGGGAATTTAACTTTAATGTGTGTTGCAGCTCTATACATTTGTAACATTCAATCTTACAGTGCACATATACAATATATATATATATATTTATTTTCTCCCATGTGGCAGCTGATCCTGATGATGACTGTGAGCTGCCGGAGGGCGAGGCCGGCATCGTCTGGGATGCGATCTGTTTCACTGTCCTCCTCGCACAGAGGAGGGTCTTCCTCAGCTACTACTTCCTCTATGTGGTGTCGGACCTCAAGTCTTCTAAGATATTGGCCTCCAGGTCTGAGCTCTACAAATGCTCATCCAACTCCTGTTTACAGATAGTGGGGGTACAAATATGCTGAGGGTATAAACATGAAAGTGAGAAGTAAATTGCAGTTTTAAATTCATTTCCCGGAGTTCACAACAAGCTTATCTATATTCACTTTATAAAAGAAGGGACATGGTCGACAAAGACAAGTCTAACTTTGCTTAGATCAAGGAACATCCTCTCACAGCTGTTTAAGAGAGTTTTTGCAATCGGCCATTTTACAGGTTTTTGATTATCAATGATAATTTCCAAATAATGCACTGAAAAGAGTGCAATTGAAACCCAATTCAGTTAGCCTACATATTTATTCATTGTTCAGTTATTATCTGAAATTTGATGCGAATTCTCTGTTAATCGTTTTTGATTTTTGCTTCAGTTCAACTGACCTGTTTCGTCCTAATTAGAAGACTCAATGTTATGCCACACATGCCAGCAGTTAGTTGTAAATAATTAATTGGACATTTTCCTATTGATCACTGTCTACTGTCCATGTAATACTATATACTATCAATTTATGTAGTTCTTGTAAAATCTGTAGAATTTAGTGGATCCTACTGTCTGATTGTACCTTTATCTGAACAGATGTTTTGTTCCTCTTCTTCTCTCTGTCTCAAAGGGGTGCTGAGCTGTTTGAGGCCAAGGTGAAGAAGCTGGTGGCAGCCAGACTGGAGATGGAGAAGAAATCCGTGGAGACGCTGAAGAAACAGTAAGACATATGCAGCAAAACTGACTCTTAAGGTGGAACGTTGAATACAGAGGCACGATGAAAAATTCAATGAAGGTGTTTTAATACAAAGTAAAAAGCAAAGTCTGACTCTAAGAAAGAGTAAACTAGCAAACCAAGGATTCCTGGTCCAACAGAGTTCAATTCTTCTTGAGTGTATTAGTGTGACACTGTTCCGACCTGGTATTAACATCTGTCCCGAGTGATCTGATCAGAGGTCAGCTCTAGCTGAACACACTGAAATGCATCCTGAATGTGTCCTGAGATCCTGCTACAGTTTAAACTTATTTTCCCGCCTCTCTTTGTCAACACTTACCACAACATAATGATTGATACTTTTCTCAAATTGGTAAAATCCTTCTTCATAGCTGCAGTGCATGTATTCATTCAGACACAGATTCCTCTCGCACTCACTCTCTCTCCCTCTCACTCGTGCAGGACATTACATTAACCTACATCTATTTCCCACGGACTTACTCTAACCTAAACCATAGATACTACTTGCCTAAACCTTAACCTAAGCTTAAACCAACCTTAAAACAAAGTTCACGAAAAGTAAACCACTGACCTGTCCACCCTCTTCCTGTAGGATGGAAAAGATCAAATCGAAACAGAAGCCCCCATCAGCGAAGAAAGCAGGCCCTCCTCCTGATCAGGAGCAGGTGACACTGGGTAACACAAGTGAATCTATTTTCTGTTTCTACTATTAATAACCCATCAAAGCATGAGCAGGCATTCACAACTGTATGAAAAGTGTCCATGAAAAATAAAAGTCAAAGCACATATCAATTTTTGGCATATTTGATATAGATCCAGATACAGAGAAAAGTTTGAAGTTTGTTTTTATGCTGTGGGATCAGTTAGGTTCAGTCAAGCTTTAAAAATGTATTTGTCACTGACTCATATAAATGTGTAAAATCCACGGAGCTCGTCAACCTCAAACACCATAAGAAGGAAAACCAAAAGAAATGTCATTTTGAACACATAATGAGCTGTGTTTCTCAGGTGATGATGAGAAGGCAAAGAAAGATGCAGGGAAATGGTGGAAGCCTTGGGTCTCTCAGCCTGGAGGTGAGCAACAACACGCACACATGTTTTAAAATCACAGAAAGCATATTATGTGGAAGGATGAAGACCGGCCACTGCAGCAGCTTTAGATCAGGTGCCTGTTCAAAGGCTGAACACAGTGCATCGTGATGTTTTGACACGGCTCTGTTTAACGCAGTGGAAAACAACTGTGGCTACCACCTGTTTGAGAGCGACACGGAGGAGGAGGAGGAAGACGTTGTAGAGAACAAAGAGGAGGAGAAAGCACCAAAGAAGAAATCCGCTTTCCAGGTAAGAGCCAGAAAAATACCTGAGACAAGAACTACATATAAATGAAAGGGATACATTCCATGTCTTCCATACACTGAATGATAATAGTGGCCTTTATGACTCAGCACTGGTGACAGCCAGAGGGTTTTGGTTTGCAGCAAATGTTCACTTCAACTCATGGATGAACTGATTACATTTTGATGGTCAATGGTCAAGGCCACTGTGACCTCACAAAAACTATTTTTTGTTGTGTAATGTTCACTGAGATTCATGGACAAATTGATTAGATGTGTGTGGTCAAAGGTCAAAGGTCACACTGGTTATAGTCTTTCTACAGCTGATGTCTCTATATGGTGACATCACCAGCCCAGATGTGTAACTATGCCTGTGATATTCCAGCTGGCCTATGACGCCTGGGTGACCAGCTCTAAGACGGCGCTGAAGGACCTGAAGAAGGATAAGAAGAAAAGAAAGAAAGAAGAGAAGAAGAGAGCAAAGAGAGAGCTGCAGCGACAGCAGGGTGAGAGAGCACCCTGTGGTGTTTACTGTGTGTAACAGCGTTTAATCCCACTCCAAATCTGGGAGACATTAAATCTTATCTGTTTAATGGATTAAAGAGTAGAAGAGAAAAGTAGAAGAAGATACAGTATATTGTTTACAAAGTTATATCTTGCCCAAAGTGCCTAAATTTAAAGCGCCATTTATTAAAAACTTTGATTCAATCTGTCCATTAGATTTGAATATTGCCTAAAGGTGAACATTATGGCACCAGGGGATTTATCGGGTCGCAGAAGCTTGAGGATACATTCGGAAGTTTATATAATATTATGAATCGTTTGTCCTGGAACTTGAGGTCACAAGGTCACGGAATCTGTATAATCCTCTGGAGACCATGAATTTGACACTGATCTGGCCGATCGTTGTGGAGACTTCCTGCTGTTGTTGGACACCAGGTCGTCACCAGCTGCAAAAAAGTTATTCAACATTAAAACCTCTTTGCAGGCATTGATAGAGCGGACTCCAGTGAACTGGATGAAAGCACAGTGGAGGAGGAGGTGGAAGAGGAGGAAAAAGGTAAACACACATGAACGACTTCATTACACAAAACCACTGGATTCTACCACCAGTGTTTGAGTGGTGTCAGACTTTTGGATCCACGTGTGCTGTATGTATTTGTCCTCTCCTGACAGAAAACATCCTGCAGCGTGTTATCAGCACCCTGAGGTTCAGCTGGGCGTTCGTTCAGTCGCTTCTCGACGACCTGACAGAGAGTCTCAACTCGTTCTGTAAAGACAACCTGGACATTTCCAAAGTGCTGCGCTTTGAGCGAGCATTACTCAACCAGCAGCAAAAGAAGGTGGGATGAAAGGATATAAGACTGACGATTGTAAATTTAATCTTCAGATGTTCAGTTTCATATTTAACATGTTGAATATGGACACAAATAAATAGATTACCAGTTAACATTTAATTTGATTATATACTGTAAGTTTTATTGTATTTTAGTAAAAAAAAAATAATGTCGGCAAATATGTAACAATTGTAAAAAGTTGCAGATCCTTTTACCCTTTGTTTGATGTATTCTAAACAGTACATATTGTACAGTAGATACTTCCAACACACACTGTGTTATGTGTGAGCTACAGCCTCAGTTTCTCTCCTTCTGACAGTGTCAGCGTTGTGTTTCTCACTCCTCAGGGCAAAGAGGTGAGCCAGGAGAGTGTGAAGCAGTTTTATGAGAACTGGCTGTCCCGTCAGAACACACAGTCGTCTCAGGACTACCTGGACGAATCCTCGCCTCCTCCATCCTCACCAGTCAACGTCTCTTCACACCACACATATGCCAAGCTGAGGAACCAAGCGTCTAAAGTGTCCTGGGGCAGCAGCGTTTCCAGGTAGGACGCTGAGTTACTCACATAATTACCTTCTTCTCATGTTGTCTCTCTTCTCCCACAATCGGCTGTGTTTCTTCCTCTGTGTCCAGGCATGTACTGCCAATAAGTGTAGCAGGTCGGCTTAATTGGCTTTTCTGAAGTCACAAATGACAACTAATCCTAAAAAAAATATCCAGTAAGGTTATCAGGGCAAGTTCATTTTGCACATTTATGTAATGTTATGTAATGCAATGTAAAGAGCTTTACATAAAATATAAAAGGTATCGTGACAAATTTTGAAGCAACGTAAGACAATACAAATATGTAAGACTTAAAAAGAAATGAAAAGTTACATAGAGAATAAAAAATACATAAATATATTGAGAAATATAAGAGTAACAGTGCTATGTAAAAAAAAATATTTTATACTATATATATATACTATACTATTCAGAGTCTACTTCTCTCCACTTATACCCATCTGCACGCTCTCTCCCTCCTCCACCTTCAGCTGTATGACGGATGAGACGATGCTGGGCTCCCGGCAGCCGACCCAGGAGGAGCTGGACGAGCCGCCCGCTGCCGACCAGCTCAGACGGACGCTCCTGAAGACGACCAACATCGACCTAAACTCCTTTGAGATTGACGAACTCTCACCAAGGTGAAGGAGAAATCTTCAGTGTTCACACACAGATTTGCGAAAGGTTTTTGTAGATAATAAATTCATAACTCAACACTCAGCAGCCACTTTATTAGGTGGACCTGCGAAATCTAATGCAATCCAATAGAACAGCTGAGCCATAATTTCTTCCTTTACAAATGAATAATGTTCAGAGAGGTGTTGACTATGTGTAACTGTGTGTTTACAATTGAAGCTGCAGTTTGCAGTGGTGTTGAATTGTACTGTTTTCATTAGCTATTAGTCTGTCGATTATTTTCTTGATTAATCGATTAGTAGTCAGAAAATGGTAAAAAAAAAATGTTAATATAAGTTTCCTAAAAGCCAAGACGGCCTCCTCAAATTTCTTGTTTGTCCACGAACCAGATATTCACTTCTGTGTCATTAGAGGAGCAAAGAAACGGAAAATATTCACATTTAAGAATTTAAGACTTTTAAAAAAAAAATTATTCAGTCAAACTGATAAATTGATTATCACAATGGCATATCTGTGGTATGATATTTCACTAAATTGTAATTGGTGTACCTAATAAAGTGGCCAGTATCTATTTCCCCCACAAAATGAGTTCAGTTAACATAATTACCTTTAAATCTGGAAAGAAGACAGTGCAGAGTTTAACCATTTATTTATATAACCAGACGTGGGAAAGAGCATCTAAATGAAACAAATCAGAATGCTATAAGTGTCCGCTCCAGTGGATTTATTCTAGAGGCCCTGTCCATCATGCAAATGTGGGCAGAATGTTCTGTGTGGGAATCGATCACCATCAATTAGTGCAAATTAAATGGAAGCCATCATGTTGCTTTTGTCTGAGATGTTTTTTTTCTACCATTCCAGACTGTTTTTAAATAAAGGATAAATCTTGAGATTCATTCATTTCCTTACATCTCACTCGCTTTTCCAGTTGGTCTTTTTATAACTATTTCTTGAATGTTTTTGCGCAACACAACATTTGCTCTCTACATGCGTTGTGTACATTTCCTTTATTTGTGAAGATAAAATATCTGTTTCCATCTTATCCTCAAAAGCTGTGAAGATGGCGGCCTTCAAAAGGAAGATCCCAAACAGGAAGAGGAGGAGGAGGAGGACACAGAAGATGAGAAGAAACCTGAGCAAGAACAAGAAGAGACAGAGCACAAAGAGAAGGATGAACTGCATGAAGAGGATTGTGAGATCGAGAGAGAGATCGAGCTGGACGAGGAACAGCCGCAGAAAGAAGAAGATGAGTGTAATGAATATCCAGAATGCGCCTTGGTGGGTTTCAGGGAGAGTGATGGAGAGAAAAGTCTGGACCTCACGGAGTCACCCAGGCCTCTGAGTCAGGATACGAGGAACCTCACTGCCAGCGAGCTGCTGCTCAACAAGTCAGTTGATTCTAGAAATGTGTTACTTTTAAACAAGATTAGAGCATCTTTAAAACAAAAGTTTTTCAAGAGACAAGTTGCTAATCTTCATCTCTTTCTCTGTCTTTCCCACTCTGTCTTTCCCTCACTTCCCTCTATCCTTTCTGCAGCATGTTTGAAAACGATGAGATCTCTGACTCTGACAAGTATTTTGTGACGTTGCCGAGGCCACTGAAGCTTATGTTCGCCCTCTACAACACCATGGTGTCCAAATCAGAGATGCTTTGCTATTTCGTCATCATCCTCAACCACATCGTGTCGGCCTCGTTCCTCTCACTCATCCTGCCCATTCTCATCTTCCTCTGGGCCATGCTGTCTGTGCCTCGGCCGTCCAAACGCTTCTGGATGACAGCTATAATCTACACAGAGGTAGGCTGTTTATCACCAGAGCTACAGTCATAAAAAAATGAACTCCTTGTTGGTGGTATAGTAAAAATGCCTGGACCAAAGATGGAAATAAAAGAAGGGAGGTTTATTTCAGGTAGGTTTTTTTTACAATGCTATTAATGCTCTGCTTGCACAGTAACATAAAGATGGCCTTCATCAATTTTGCATATGTTCGACATTTACCTGGCAGCAGAAATAGTTACTGTGCTCATATTTTTCATGATGCTGCACCAGATAAATAAATAATACAGTAATTCAATACTACAAGTCACAAGCTTCACGTGTATAAACCACATTATTCAAGCTGCATTTTATTCTGTTTTTAGAATAAAATGCAGCTTGATTTTCTTATAAAATAAGATAATCCTTTATTAGTCCCACAACGGGAAAATTTGCAGTGTTACAGCAGTCCACAAAGATGCATGTTGATCCATTACTGTCACAGCACAAAAGGGGTGATTGAGGGGCGACATCATGAGAAAACGTCGGGTGTTATTTATTTATTTGTTTATTTATTTGTTTAGATATTCCGTATTATTTGTAAATCTTCCCAGGTGCGTTATACCAAGAAAATATTGCCACTTTATTCTAAAATCAGTTTTTCTCTCATTATATCTCAAATGATTAAAACTGGTGTTTCATATAGAGTGAGACTAACATTTCAACAGAATTCATCTTTCTGAATTTATATTTTTGGTGCATTAGTTCTATATCTGAACATCAACTACAGAGACATATTCAAATAAAGAACTCTGATATTATTATCTAATGTTTGTCATTATATCTGTCGAGGAAGCATTAAAGTTACTGTTCTTGGTCATAACTATTCATTGTTTCATTTGATGCTCAATCCAGGACTTTCTCCTCTGTTTCTCTCAGCTGACTGTTGTGGTGAAGTACTTCTTCCAGTTTGGTTTCTTCCCCTGGACCACGTCTGCCTACAGAGGCATCAATGCAGAGCGGCCCTTTGCCCTGCCCAACATCATCGGGGTGGAGAAGAAAGATGGCTACGTCCTCATGGATCTCATCCAGCTGCTCGCTCTGTTCTTCCACCGCTCTATTCTCAAGGTTGTCATGAAAAACGACAGTTCTGATACATCTGCTCGTTCTAATATACCCGTGTGCCGCAGTTTCTCTTGTACAGGAATTCCAGCACATTTTCCATGCAGCTATGTTAAATTAACTTTTGTGTCTGTGACTGCACAGTGCCATGGGCTTTGGGACAACAAGGAGGTGGAGATGCCCGATTTCTTCAAGAAGCTGAAGAAGAAAGTGGACAAGACGAAGATGACGGGCGGAGATAAGATGGGCAGCAAAGGGAAAGCTTCACGTCGGCTGAAGTTCCTCCCGATCCAGGCCTCCACCACCTCCATTTTCTGTAGACGAAAGAGAGATGACTCTGGAGGATCTCAGGATGGTGAATATACAGATAAAATAAGTTTTTATGATAGTTCTATTTCTCCTCTCTTTTCTGTTGTCTTTCCTTCTTAATTTTTTGTTTTAAAAAGTTACCTAGGAGATAACGTTTTAATCTGCACTTGTTTGTTTGTTATTTAGTAGGATTGTGCAAAATCTAGTGAATTTAAATGTGGTTTCATAAGGGGACTGTTGGGACTTGGTGGAGGTATGAGCTCTACTGACTGTCATTCTAGTTGCTTGATGAAATTAATCTCCAGACATGACTCACATGACTCCATTTGATTATTTTCACTGGAGAGGTGAAGCCCAAGAAGCAGCACAGCAAGAAGAAGAGACGGCAGCAAAACAAGGCGCCACTGACCAGGAAGCAGAGGATCAGACAGCAGATCAGAGAGAGGATGCTACAGGCCAAAGCTGCCATCATAGAAGTGTACGATGTTTTCTTATCTTTAGTCTCTGCTTCACATATGACACGTTATTGCAATTGCATATAATCTTTTTTTCCCCGCTAACAATATAAAATGTTTTGTTTGCGTCTGATGTCTGAGAAAAGATTGCACCTTTTCCAGCTTCTGTGGGTTCCTGATTTCTGTACTTTCGTCTCTTTTTCTCTAGTGCCCTTCACATCTACTTACCCATAAGGCAGTTTTTCTACGACATCATCCACCCAGACTACAGTCCTGTGTGTGACGTCTACGCCCTCATGTTTCTCATCGACGTGGTCAATTTCATCGTCACTATATATGGATATTGGGCTTTTGGGGTTAGAGTCTTTTGTGTATCTCGTCAAACTCAGAATACACATCTATATGAATGTTACTTAACAAGATACATTCACACTTAAATGTATGTTTTGCTCAATATGAAAACATCTGTGTCATATTTGTGCAGAAATACTCCGCAGCAGCCGACATCACAGAGTCCCTGTCGGAGGACCAGGTTCCAGAGGCTTTCCTGGTCATGCTGCTCATGCAGTTCGGCACCATGATAGTGGACCGGGCTCTCTACCTGAAAAAGTCCCTGCTGGGAAAGTGTGTTTTCCAGGTGGTGCTGGTGTTTGGCATACATTTCTGGATGTTTTTCATCCTCCCCGGGGTCACTGAGAGGTCAGAGTTCATCACCTTCATTTGTTTCTGGTCACTCAGCTGTTGAATTCACTACATTGACACTGAGCCCTTGTTTAGTGTACACATACACACAAACACAACCAAACACACACACAAAAGCAAAAGGGGTGATGCATACCCTGCAAGTGCATTGTATACATCACTGCAGTGTTTTCCTTAATGACCTAGCCTGTGGTGGCCCACCATAGTTTCATAGTGATTCACTCCCGGCCCTGATATGTAAGAGGATACCGTGTGTCCCACACTGTAAAAAGGGTAAAGGGTAAAAAAGAAAAAAACATCTGTTTAGTTTCCTCATTGATATCTTCTTCTTCTATTGTGTCATTTATATCTCTGCAGGCGGTTCAACAGGAATCCTGTCGCTCAGCTCTGGTACTTTGTAAAGTGCATCTACTTCGGCCTGTCTGCCTACCAGATCAAGTGTGGCTACCCAAACCGCATCCTGGGAAACTTCCTCACCAAGAACTACAACTACCTGAACCTTTTCCTCTTCCAGGGGTATGAAATAGTTACAAGGATTAATATCAATCAGGATAGACTTCAAATGAGAAATGAACTAAAGTTATAGCCATGCACAATGAATGAGTGAATGAGAACCCTTCAACCTGGCTGACCCCTGGTGATGTCACCAAGGTTGGAAGGGGATGTGGCTGCATAGTATAGGAAACACCTGCTGGGTCTAGACACTGGTGGTGGTTAATAGGATCGAGAGAATGTTGAGGATCTGATGAGATGTGTGGACCCAGTTCAGATTCGACCAGGACACTGAATATGGAGACTGGAGGTAACTGGGAAAATAACAGTACATCAATGAAATGACAGCTAACAGTGACTGAGAGGAGAACAGATTTGACAGCAGCGACATGATTGGCTGATTGACCTCATGGCGAGATTAGATTGGATCACCGTAAACACCCAAGTCTCCTGTCCTCTTTCAGGTTCCGTTTGGTTCCCTTCCTGACAGAGCTGAGAGCAGTGATGGATTGGGTTTGGACCGACACCACTCTCTCTCTGTCCAGCTGGATTTGTGTTGAAGACATCTATGCGAACATATTCATCCTCAAGTGCTGGAGAGAGTCTGAACAAGTAAGTGGGACATTGGTGTCCTGCTGCATCATCACCATGCAGCACACACTCAACTTAGAAACAATATTCAAGTGGCGTACAAAAGACAAGAGCATTTATATCTTCAGCTTCGTAATTATGGCAAGTTGTTTGTTCCAGAAATACCCCCACGTTCCAGGGCAGAAGAAGAAGAAGGTGGTGAAATATGGGATGGGAGGATTCATCATCTTCGCTCTCATCAGCATCATCTGGTTCCCACTCCTCTTCATGTCACTGGTCCAGTCAGCAGCCGGGGTGACCAATCGGCCGGTGGAAGTCTCCATCCAGCTCAGCATTGCAGGATATGAGGTCAGGATGGATATGAGTGTGTTGAACTTATATTTCAATCTGGAGAGACTTCGATTTAGAGGTGGAACAAACATTTTTTATTGCCATGCACTACAAAGAAAGTGATGGTATATGACAAGTCTTTTGGTGTTTAGACCCTGCTGTACCCTGTTTTTCTCACTCTCTCTCCTCACATATGCTCGTGATGAGCGTGATTACGTGGAGGGGGATTTAAAGGATTTAACATTCTCTCTCTCTGCCATCTGAGTGCCAGCAGTGTTAATTGTTTGTTTCCTTTTGAGTTGGGGGTCCGGTAGTCCTCTTTTTGTTTTTTTGTTTTATTTAGATATTGTTTCTTAGGTAGACAGGGGGGAAAGAATCTGGATCCAACGGCCCATTGCGTGGTTGGACCAGATCTTCCCATTTTTTCGATTCTTCTTGGTCAGGCCTCCACACTTAATTAGTTTAACATTTGTTTATTCTTTGGTTTTGTTAATAAATTCTTTGTTTAACCGTGACGCTTTATATGTTGGTTGAGCCAAATTAAATTTATGTTGTTGTGGCAATAATAGAACCCATTGTGATGTCATTGGGATTAGAAAAGGGTGAAGAAGGTGTGAGGACATGTATTTTACTCTCTGGTCTGACTGCTTGTGTTTTCACAGCCTCTATTCACCATGAGCGCCCAGGAGCAGAACCTGGTTCCATACACACAAGCTGGATGGAACCGGCTCACTAAAATCTACGCTACTCATCCAGTAAGCACCGCTTTATTTTACTGTGTGTGAGACCAAAGATGAAACCGTTCACTCCAGCACTTGATCTCAAGTTAGAGGAACGAGATATTCATGACAAATAAAAATGGTCTCTTTTGTGTGTTTTAGGATTTAATAGTAAACATCTATTAAATGGTATCTCTCTCTCTCTCAGTCTGCCATGCAGTTCATAATGAACTACTATGCTGAGGACATTATTGTTGCTAAGATCAAGAGTGATGCCAGTCTGGTGTGGAGCATCAGCCCGGCCAGTCGAGAGGCCATGATACAGGAGCTCAGCAACTCCTCTCACATATACATGACCCTAGGCTGGACGCTGCTACGGTCAGTTATGTGTTTCATAGTCTCTGATATAGAACAATGTGTTTGTATGTGGTCATGTCGATTCACTGCTAATGTATAAATTCATAGGAACATGTGTAGCTACACACTGATTTGCTGATACATGCATTTTTCTAAAAAGTGATTAAATATATTTTCATACTTATTGTTTAGCTTTTTTCTCTACTTATTCTGTTTTGTATTTTGATCACTAGTTGACAAGCCGGATTAATAGTTCATGTGTGAATGGATGTGAACAGTTGCACATGACAGGTGACATCACACGTGACATGACTATTTTGTCAGATTCATTTCTTTGGGATTCAGACCTTTTAATCCTGCTTGTACTGTATGAGTCAGGTGGTGATGATGGTCCATTTTACTATTTACATCACCACAGATTATTTTATTATGTTAAAATGCTTGATGCATTTCTTCTGTCTGCATTTTGCACGGATGTACAAAGCTTTGCATAAACTTTGGCACCTGTGCCACTTCACACTCCTCAGGAATGCGTCCATATCGATGAACCCAGAGACGGTGGGAGAACATACTGTGAAGTTTGAGGACAAGAACTTGAGAGAAGGGATCATCCACATGCTCAAAGGCAACAGCAGCAACTTTGTGTGAGTCTCTGTCAACGTGCACAAACAGCTGCTTTTGGCTGTTTTATCTTCTGCAGGTTTCCTTTAGAGATGCTAATGCAAAAAAAAGAACAGCTTCACGAAATCAGAGAAGTAAAACTCATACCTACGAATGTAAAGCGAATGAAAGTTGAAGTACTGTATGTTATCAACTATTTCTCAACACTTTCACAGCCCAGACATTCATCTGCATCATCACATGCACTATATTTCGTTATGTTGTGTTGTTCTGCTCTGCAGGATCATTAACTCTCTGCTACCAAAGTTCATCAGGGGTCCCAAAGGACCTGAATCCAAAATGGCGACCAGGATGAAAGTAGGTTAGTTACAGCTTATTTTACATTTAAATAAATACTGCATATATTCTTTGGCAAATTATAATTGCATGGTACTAATGTAAAGGAATGTAGTCATGCATTTGTTTGTAATTTAGCTCCTTTAGCTCTCTTTCTATGTGGGATTGAATTCTTTGTATACCGATGAGGTCTGGACTCCAGAGAGGATCCGCTGATCAGAGTGATCAGTCCTGCAGTTTGATTTGACCCCAGGTTTTCCTTTTCCCCTAGAGCTCTCAGACCGCCCAGACCTGCAGGCGCTCGCTTTCTTCAGGCCCATGTCGCTCAAACTTCAGCAGGTCAACAGGACGTCAGAGAAGGACGCAGACCAGTGGTGGATGGTGGAGGAGTGCTCGCCTGTTCTCACCTCCTCTGAGCTCAAGTGTGAGAGTATAGAGGTCGTGGTGTTCAGTGATAAAGTCAGCCCCTCCAGTCTGGGCTTTTTGGCTGGACACGGGTAGGTAACAAGACAAATTTGATCTGTCAGGAAATCAGTATTATGATTGTGGCTGGACTTGATTCCCCCTCTTCTCTGGTTTTAAAGAGACATTTCAATGTGCAATGCAGTAAAACTTTCCTTGTTTCAAAACTGTTCTTTTTGCTGAGCTTTGAAAACTCTGTCCCTGCTGCAGCTCAGTGGTTCTCACAGTGCTTGAAATTTAGATTTTTTTTTTGTTGATAATCCACACACCTCATTTCTAACATTTATACATCAGCCTCTTCCCTTTTCACAGTGGGGGGATGTTACAAACTACACTTCCTCAGTTATTGTATTTAAGTACATTTTTCATGTAACTGTACTCTACACTCAAGTACATTTATTTTCAGCTACTTTTCACTTTTACTTCATACATATATCAGCAAATATATTTTTCTTTCTGCTTCATAACTACAAAACCTTGAGTTAGATGTTCACATTCTTCTTTTTAAAAGTAATTGATGAGGAGAAGCGAAATGGTCCATTGTTACAAGCAGAGCAAGCATGTAATATTAGATCCCGCCTCCTGGAGCAGCAGCATCACTGATGAAGAGGAAACATCTCAAATGAATACCGAAGAGGCCACTGTTGAGTCATTAACTAATATAACAAAGCCAAGTGTTTTCAGTAGCATCATCTGCAACATTCTTTATTAATATGACAGAGTCTGTACTTTTACTTTCAATACTTTAAGTACGTACTTTCTTTCACTCTAGTAGAAGAGTTGTTGTGGGATTTATACTTTTACTTGAGGACATTTATTTGTACTTTTACTTAAATAAAATGTTTGAGTGTTTCCTCCACCACTGCTTTTACAAGTGCTAAGAGACACATCTTTTGCATTTGTCAAATCAGATTTTTTTGGGGGGGATCTTTGAGCATTTAAAACCAAATATTACTGAGTACACTGTAGTGAGGTGATATACGGCTGACATATCTTTAATCACTAGCCAATCATAGCAAAACCACAGAATCCCAATTGATGCTGTAGCGCTGATGTACAGTGTTTTGAGATTTTGGGAGAACTGTCCCTTTAATTTCACATCTGCACAGGTCAAGTGATCTAATATAAACTTTGATATTGTTAAAACGTCAATGGGTTTTTTAAATGAGTCTCACACACAGACTCACCTTAAACCCCCTCACTCTCTGCTCCTCATCACAGCATCGTGGGCCTGTACATGTCCGTGGTGCTGGTCATCGGAAAGTTCGTCAGGGAGTTCTTCAACGGGATCTCCAGGTCCATAATGTTTGAGGAGCTGCCGTGCGTGGACCGGGTCCTGAAGCTCTGCACAGACATTTTCGTGGTCCGGGAGACGGGAGAGATGGAGCTGGAGGAGACACTGTTTGAGAAACTCATCTTCCTCTACCGATCGCCGGAGACCATGATCAAGATGACCCGAGAGAAGAAAGACAGCTAGGGTTCCAGAATCTACCACCAATCACTTGCCATATCGATCCAGTTGTAATGAAGATGAGAATCCATTTCTCTGATATTAATTTTGACCTCTGACCTTCATGGACAGACTTTTTTTAGTGGATTAGTAAAACATTTTCCATTGTAAGAATTCATACTTTTCCTGATTTTATTTATAAACATCTTTAACATTTTAAAAGATCATTGATGTAGATTTAACTTTTATTAGATAGATAAGATTTAACTATTATGTGACTTCTTTTAACAATTTCATCCAGGAAAATGATTATTCAATAATTTACAAGGCACTTAACTGTAACAGGGTTAATCTGGACTGCAGTTAGATCAATTTGAGTGCAGGCTACTATTTGTCATTGTGAATACAATTTTCTGCCCATTGAGTATAATGCATGCAATTCTGATTTAGGTTTTTACTGTTGTAAAGAGCACAAATCATCATACTCCTCTTTTAGGGACATTTAAAAAAAATCCTTGATATACTTACAGATCAACACACACACACATACCTCTGTACTGTAAATACCAATGTGTCTATGTAGACTACTGCTCTGATTTATTTATATCAAAATAAAAATTGTGGTTACAGACTAAATGGTTTGTGTCTCAATCAATCTGGTATGGTGTAAATAGAAGATTCACCAACAAGCACATATACTAGGAAACAGAGTGCATTTCAGATATTCATCTTTAATACAATTTTAAATTACAAATAAAAGGGAAAAACTGTAATTTCATTCGGGTCCCCGTTCTAACAAGTCATCTTGGTAACATCCATCTTTTTTCCATTCTCGGTGGTGGACAGGATAGTGACAGGACCTCACAACTCCAGAAAAGTTAACTACATCATAGTGTCACATCCTGGAGGAAAAACAGAGAAGAAGAGTGCAAAGCATATTAAACATTAAATATATATATTTCTGGACTTGTGTTGCAGCCAGTGACAGAACATTTCACCAGTGAAATGGAAAAATAAATTCAAAGAAATACCAACAAATTCTGGTAACAAGAGTCATTGGGAGACGATATATCCCAGGCGTCACACAGAAAGAAGATCATTTGGTGCCATCACAATAACCTAAATTTGTAATATTACCCTTCCTTAGTATATTCACATTAACAGAAATTTTGATGAGGGGGGCCAAACTAAAAGGACTAAAAAGAACTAACCTCTGATGACGAGCGACTACATTTATTTCATCAAACACAAATGTAGTACCTTTCCTTATTATTATTATTATTATTATAATACTACTTTACACAAGGTTATATTTTCATCAGCATTTGTTTGTCTGTCTGTCTGTTAGTCAGCAGCATTACACAAAAACATCTGGATGGATTCCCAAAAAACTTGGTAGGATGTCACATGGGTCAAGGAAGAACCCATTCAATTCCTCGGATATGGATCGGGGGGGATCCGGGACTTTACATTTACTCTTAATGTGAGATAGGGATTTTTCACCACTTTCCCAGTGAATAATTCACAGATCTTGATGGAATTGTTTTTTGGAAATATTTAAGGAAATGATATCCGAGTGTATGCAATTTGGTGCAGCTTGATTAAATTTAAAATGATTGTTGGGCCTTGACAGCAGTATGTGCTATACCGAATGCCATTCTAGTTACATATCCAGTTCTTAGACAAATATAGTGTGTAGTACTCATATGACAGCTGGAGTTACTTGTTACTATGCCGATAAAGATTTTGCATACTAAACATAATCTGTGCCTCGTGTAACTGAGGTAGAAATATAATGCATTTCTATAGTTTTAACTAAGCGATACAATAGATATTTAATTAGTTAGACAAGTTTTAAGTTAGCTGCACGTTAACTAATTTATTACAACATTGCAGTGATGCATAAGAGTTTGTGTTCCAGAAAAAATAAAACCACATAACTACAAAACACTGAAAGGGGTCGTGAGTTCCCTTTTACACTTAAACCAGTGATACTATTGTACTTTTACTCGTATTAAATTGTACATGTATTTGCTTGTAGTGTGGTATTGATCAGTAGTGTTGCTGCCTAAATGATCAGAAGTCTTCTTACACCAGAGTGTGACTGTAAGTGTGAAGCTGTCAATGTCACCGCGGCCTTTCCTTCACACCCCCGATGCGTTCAGGGGCCATGATGACTCCACCTGCACATGGGATTCAGCCGCTGCTGACCGTCAGTGTGACATAATGAACTTACGCTATGCTGCAACTTTGGGTTTTAAGACTTTGACGCTGGCTTCTGCGACCTTCATAGCTTCAATCCTTGGCTGCGGCTTCAGCGCAGCGCGCACCGCGTTAGCGCAGATAGCGGAGAAGCGGATGTAGCTGCAGAGAGGACACACACGTTAGCCGCATGCTAAAGGGCAAACATCACTGAGAATGACCAATCTGATAAGAGACAAGTGGGACCGATTCTTTACAAACACACGACATCACCGGTGCATTAGCAGAGAGAGTCGCATCTAACACGGGGGTCACTTCAACGAATGGGTGGAAAAGCTAACTCAGGCTAGTAGCTTAGCCATGTAGCTCTGGTGAAGATTTAATAATGAAATACGGACAAGTACTTTGTAATCATTAGCAGTTCAGATAAAAGGGTCTTCATTAATAACACCGCATTCAACTGGGAGCATAACACTGACTGTGTGGTGGACATTTCCTGCAGTTTCTTACCTTATGCCTGCCTGTCTCCAGTATGCGACCATCTTGTCTGTGTTGTGGCTTCAAGGACAGTTCGGATATGTGCGTGATGACGTCTTTTGACCTACGCAGGCTCTGGTTCCCGTGGTTCTTCCCCCACCCAATGAGGACCGCGCAGGGTCATGATTGACAGCTCTGATGGGTTCTGGTCCACCCCCTCATGCAGAGTAAAAAAAAAAGTACAGTATACTGCTTTTAAAAACTGGTTTTCTGGATAAATCAAATTATTTTCTATTTCCATGAGAAAAAAAAATATCTACTCTGTTTTTCTGAATTAACAAGATTATTTACTGGGTCCATGTTAATAGTTTGTCAGCTTTGTGAAGGCACCTCAGGACTTTGAGATGGTTCAGAGTACAAAGATTTTCAGAAAATGATCTCGTTAATTCAGAAAAACAGATCAGAATTATTTCTCTCAAGTGAATGAAATACACTTCTCTACTCATTTAAAAGATCTTTTTTTAAAGTTTAGGATTTATATATTTGTTTTTTGTCACCTTAATGTTTTTGCTGACAAATTTTGTGTTACCTACTTCCAGAGTTGAAATATTAACTGTTTCTATCGTAGTGTAGCATGTAGATCAATCTTCAAGACTCAAGACAAGGAAAATAGCTACTAATAATCATTATTATCAATAGGACTATGTGGTGATAATATCCAGAATAAACTCATTATTTTGTGGTTGTGGTGAAGGGATTTCACCATGATCCTGGATGTAGAGCGGAGTAGCAGCGGAGTTTTAGTGACACGAACCTGTTCATATTCTCCTTTATTTTATTCACTTTTATGAATTAATTAAAATAAAAACATAAACAACACTCGGATTGTTCTGGGTGTTTTCGGGGTGCAGTACGACTCTCTGTCGCCAGGGGGAGTGTCGGCTCTGATGGGAATTAAAGCGTCGCTCCTGCGGATCCTCCCTCCCCGCTCGCACCGGTCACGCTGTCACCAGTCGCCGGCTCCCGAGCCCCGACAGAGAAGCCTGTTAAAATGAAGATCTGGGCGTCAGAGCACATTTTCAAGTGAGTGCTTTTCCTGTCTGTGTTCTCGTGATACACGAGGAGCTCAAGGTCACTGTTTTCCTCGTGTCTGAGCTGTTTTGTTCGGTTCCCTCCACACTGTCCGGGCAGCAGCTGCTAGCCGCCGCCAGTCGCTGCTAAGGTTACACCTAAGTTAGGTGACTTCTCACAAAGAGCCCGAGGTTAAACTACCTGAATAACGTCTCGTACTTTAGCTATCACAGCTCTGACATCCAGCCACACGCACCATTAGGGTTCAGCTCTTCCTACAAACACGATATGTCCGCCTTTGTCCGCGATAACCTCTCTAGCTAGCGGAGACAGATAACTTCTAGGTTAGCTTTAGCTGCTAGCCGGGAAGCTAACTTTATCAAATCTGATGCAAGTTGCTCACAACGTTACATCGTTTTCCGCGTGGAAGCTCGTGGTGACATGAACTCCACGGCCTGATCGAAGTAAAGCTGTATCATGTGTTGTGTTCAAATCATGGAGACTTAAGCTGCGGCTCAATGTGACATTATGTTATGTAACGGCCTGCGGGTCCGTTACACCAGAGGCTCTGAGGTTACGGTCGCGCCATTCTCCGAATAGTTCACTTCCTCACTCAGAAATGAAAGTATAGCAATGAGACGTGGAATGTTTTTGTTGATGTTCCCCGAGTGGACAAGTGTAAATCCACGATGTGATGATCTGTGATGTGCGGAGGGGGCGTTCACCGCTTCATCTGTATCTTCACTGCCATCAGTGATCGGTCAGTGTGGTTTGGAAGTGGTGTTTACTGGTCACTTGGCTCAACCCAGTGATCGCAGAACGCTAACATTACAATCAAAGAAGAGTTATTTGAAATGAAACAAAACATTAAAGGGGACATAGCATGCAAATTCCACTTTGTTAGTGCTTCTACAGGTTAATGTGGGTATCTGGCATGTCTACCAACCCAAAACTCTGGGGAAAAACACTCGCGCGTTTTGTTATAGTTCCTCTAAGTCAGAAACGTCATGCTTGAGCGACTCGATTGCGCTTCCTGGGTATTGTGTCGTAACAATACACTGGAAGTCTCCTACATGGTCTTGGCCCACCCCCGTCCCGTCCCCCACACTCGTTACTTCCGGGTTTACACCGGAGGCTGCGAGGCAGCGCAGCGCCGCTCCCAAGCACGCAGCCGGGCTGTTCACACGGGACGAGCATTTTTCCGCTGGTCAGCCCGCGTTTCACTCACATGTGGCATTTGTCTGGATTGTTGGGACTGGGAGGCTGCAGCAGCTGCTCGAGCGACCGCCGCTCTCCCTGTGCGTGAGCTGGAATTGTGTCAGCGCCACACAGCAGCAGTGTGGAGGACTTCCGCAGTGTTCAGCGCTACTGTAACCCCGAACCCGACATTCAACGGTTCAACAACAAGCGGAGAAAGCAGAATCGCGGGCTGACCTATATATCACAGTCTATGGGGCTGACCAGCGCGGAGAAATGCTCGTCCCGTGTGAACAGCCAGGCAGCTGCGCGCTGGAGAACGGCGCTGCGCTGCTCGCAGCTGTCTTCCACACTGCCAGCTGTGTGGAAGACTTCCGCAGTGTTCAGCTCTACTGTACGCCGGGTTACAGTAGTTCCGCTGGGTACAGTAGTTCCGCCGGTTCAGTATGGGTAGTAGTTACGCCGGTACACCGGACGCGGAAGTGCCGCATGGAGGCAGCGCAGCGCCGCCTTCCAGCACGCAGCCGCCTGGCTGTTCACACGGGACGAGCATTTCTCCGCTGGTCAGACCCATAGACTGTACATATAAGGTCAGCCCGCGATTCTGCTTTCTCCGCTTGTTGTTGTACCCGTTGAATGTCGGGGTTCGGGGGTAAATGATGGTCTTCATAGCCCCCCCCCACCCTTCTCTTTCTCTCTCTGTCTGTCTGCTTGTGTGCTTGTAGTGGATGGGCAGAGGGGGACATTTAATTATGTGATTGGGAAAATTAAAACTCCAGGACAACAAGGGGAATACAAAGTATGGGATGCATATTTGATAATTTATATCATATAAAATATGTAATTTATATCGTTTAAAATCATGGGGGGAGGGGGGAGCTGGCTCATTAGCATTTAAAGGAACAGGCAGTCAAAACAGGTCGCTCTGTGGAGGGCTGTTTTATACAGGGTAAAAGGGTGCTGTTTTAAATGATCCTTGTGGTATTTTGACCAAAGTATGTTACAGACATTTCATTAAGACCCCAAGGAACCATATCAACTTGTGGTAAAATGGGCATGCTATGTTCCCTTTAAATTGGATCTAGAAACTTCACCTTCTGACTATCTGAGTTAAAAATAACTAGCTAAAAACAGAACTGGACCACAAGACTCAAAGGGAAACAATCATTCTAAAAGAAATGATAGAAATTGTGCTACGTCGACGGAGACTGCTGCCTCTCAACTGGAGGGTAGAGAACTCCTACATCCTCCCTTTTAAATCACCCTCTGTGTCATCACACATCACGTTCACCTGTCAGGGAGAGGAAAAGGAGCAGGAGGAAAAACATAAGTTTGTGTGTGTAACAAATTTACTTTCACATTCCCCCAGCGTACTAAGTCTGCCCATGTCTCTGTCATGAAAATGGAGTGAACAACATGATCAATCTGATTCCCACTGTTTGATATCCAACATATTCTCACATCATCGCAATGCATTTTTTATTTGCAGGTTCAGACAACCTAATCTGAAAAGTAATAAAGATATTGTCATTACTAAATTTACCTAATAGTTATAACAAAATAGTTCTCCTATTGTTTAGATTTTTGTGTTTTCAATAGGATTCTGCACTCGTGCACTAAAATATCAACGTTCCATCCGCAAATTTTCATATGCAGTCTTTTGCCAGGATGTTAAACACCCGGCAGGAATTTGCTGTTTCTAATGTCAGTGTTGGTTTTTGACAGCCACCCATGGGAGACGGTGACTCAGGCGGCGATGCAGAAGTACCCCAACCCCATGAACCCCGGTGTGTTTGGCGTGGATGTTCTGGACAGACGTGTGGACACAGAGGGACGGTTACACAGCACCAGACTGCTCAGCACAGAGTGGGGACTCCCTGCCATGGCCAAGTCTGTAAGTTACATCATCAAAGGAATGCTCGAGTTGAAGTGATGCTGCATTTTGTTGTGATGATGTTAAATAGTTTTTCTTTGCACTGAGCCTGAGTTGTGTCCATTTTCCTGCAGATGATTGGGGCAACGAGATCATGCACGTATGTTCAGGAGCATTCAGTTGTGGACCCCAAAGAGAAGACCTTCGAGCTGAAATCTACAAACGTAAGTGTTATTGATAGATGGATCTATATTAATGAGAATAAGTACTAGCTCTTCTTTTGGAGCAGCAGATCTAGTTAGTAGCACATTTGGATCAAACCTAAAGATATAGAGAAGAAATAAAGACCAAACTAAAGATCTGTAGTTTCTTCTGTTCGTTTACCAGGGGAATGGTCTCAGTGAGAGAGAGGATTAATGTTAGAGCTTCGTGGCTCTCCCCTCCCTGACTGTGCTCACAGCAGCTGCTGTAAAAAAAACTTTATGGCATGTAAATGTAAACATTATAAACATTATAAACTTTATATGTGATGTAAAAAGACCAACAACTTTATTTTGTCTCTCCAGATCTCCTTCACTAACCTGGTATCTGTGGATGAGAAGTTGACGTACAAGCCACATCCGCAGGATCCTGAAAAGTAATTGACCCTGTTTTGAATATTGCTCCTGTGAAGTCAGATTTGATTGAAAGAATGTGAAAAAATATCAGTTTGTACAAACGTGCAGAAGTCACAATAGATTTTCAGGTTTATTGTTGACCTTATTATTCATGTGTTTGTTTGTCTTTTCAGAACGGTACTGACACAGGAGGCCCTGATAAGTGTGAAAGGCATCAGTCTGAGCAGCTACCTCGAGGGTCTCATGGCCAAGACCATCTCTGTCAACGCTGGCAAGGTGAGAAAAGCACTCAAATCTCCCAATAAGTCTTCATGACACAATGACTCCACAATGTACCTTACTGCACTTAGTTCTAATATCCCTGTAGTAGTTGTATAGTAATACACTTGTCTGTCTCAGGGTCGGGAGGCGATGGAGTGGGTCATCAGACGACTAAACACTGAAATCGAGGAGTTGGCGGCGACCGCTCGTGGTACGATGCGTGTCCCCATGGCAGCAGCCGTTGCAAACAAATGATCCTGGGCCTGCCCCGTCGCTTCCTCCTGCATCATGAACCGATGGTCTTCTCAAACCTTTGCCCCTTAAAGGGGTCCTCATCTGCCAGCACAGCCTAGTAACCACAGCCCCGTCCTTGGTATGTTTGTCTTTGTACGTCACAAGAAGTTGCTGTTCGTCCTTCCTCGACAGGCTGCGCAGACGAGTTCGATACTCATCTCTGTGGGCAGTGAAGGAAAGTATTGAGTACAGTTAAAAAAACAGAACAAACAAACACAGGGTTCAGATGAACTGCACTTGAAGCTCATAGGATTTAGTCTTGTGAAGTTAAAGCTCTTTTTTAAAAATTCACGCGTTGCCTCCGCATCATTCATAACTTATTCATAACTTTTCTAATCTTTCTCCGCTCCCTCATCTGCGTATGTCTTCTTAAATCTCTTTTAATTCCTTCCAAACCTTTTGTGAACAAGCTGAGCACTGCTAGCAGCTGAAATGAAGTCACTTTCACCATCCAGCAGAACTTGCCAAAATATGTCACTACCAAAACCTCACCAGTGCAGACAGGCTGTTATCATCTTATACTGTTGGTAATAAAACTGCACATTTGTCTTTTCACTCCTTGGAACAGTTTTTTGAAATTCCCGGATTGCAGTGTTTCTGTCACGACTCAAGGCTCCAAACAACGCCCCAGAAACATCTGTCAACATGTTGTGAGAACAGTTTGTTTCTACTATAAAGAGAGACGCAGCTCAGTGCCAGATATGAGTGCAGGTGAAGTGGCCCGACAGGAACACCAGTTTGCAGGTATTGCATGGTGCTGGGAAAACAATGGCACCTCTCTTGTCTGGGTCTGGTACAAGCAGCCCAACTTTGCCTCCAGGTAGAAGTCAGAGAGACTGTGGCTACTGTGGCTACGACGTTTTCATTTGAAAATGTATCAACTCTGCTACGTAAACACCTGGCATCCGCATTGCCCTGTTTTAGTTTGACAACTGTGTTTTAGTCTGGACAGGTTGCTAACAGCTGTTGTGTAGTTAAATTCTGCTCTTCACAATGATACATCTGCTTACATTCATAGAAGAGCTATTACTCAAGCAACATGCCCAGTGCACGTGAATGGTCATATGGGTTTTCAGGTGTGTTGGTTAGGACGGGGATTAAAACACTCGTCTGAACAGCCATTCTTTTATTTTGAAAACAGAATAATAGTGTTGATTTAGCCAGTATACTTAAGGTCCAAGCTCTGCAGCAGTGGGGATGGTGCTGATAAAGGTGGTGAACAGCAAACAATGATGGCTTCTAGGCTTATTTGTTGAAGGCGTCAAAGCATTTAAACAGAATGGGAGATGGAGCTTTAGTGAAATCAACCTTTTGTACCGTTAATAAAAAGATGCTGGTCTGTCTGCTGTGATCCTGTTGGACTGATCCTCAGATTGTGTTGTAAAAATGACTTGATTTCTCTCTTCTCATAATCTCTGTTTGTTACGGTATGTGAACAAGCTTGAATGTTTAACTTATATTCAGCATGTGTACTCGAACGTGGGCGGGAAGTTTCTTGAAAAGTACCGAGTTGTGTCCAGCGTGTTGTGAACGCTCACCAGTGTTGTCAGAGGAGCACTACAGGGTTATGTTCAGGAGCATGGAGTGTGCCAAGATGGAAATCATTTTTAGAACCCCCATAACAGTTCACTTAGGATATCATTCATAAACAAGCTGTTAATAGGTGATGTTTATTGTATATTTCTATTGGTGAATATTGACAAAGGCTGTTTGATTTATTTATTTTTTAAAAATTGTATCTGCAATTTTTATACTTAATTTCCCAGGTACATCCCTGTAGGACTCTCATACAAATGCTAAGCGATGACGGTTCAGTTTACTACTACATCTGTTTCACACTGTACCATCTCTCAATGGAGCTCCACACAATCTCAAGTCTTCCCACGTGCCTCCACAGTTCGTCTCTTGCTCGACCATCATGGTGTCGAGCAAGTTTATAACTGCGTCTTTATCATTAAACTTCAATCCCATCAAGCACTGTCCTGCCCTGGATCCTTCTGCCTGACGCCTGGTCCGCTTCCTAACGCGCCCATCATCCAGTCAGTATCCACACGCAGCATCTCCTTTCATGAGTGAAGTGTGATGATTTTTCTATGGGGAACATTTTAAGTACAAGTGGCTGTAAATAGGCTTATATTTATATTTTGGTAGTGTTACATTCTGAGAATGGGAACATGTAACACAATCTGAAGAGTGCACACTGAAATGTTTCAAAAATAAAGAGATGTCATTGTTTCATGAAAACGGCTGTGAAGTGTTAAATGTCTCAACTTTCACTTTAACTGAGGTTCTCAAAAACAGGTATTAAGTTCAGTTTGTCACGTTTATTACACTTTTATTAACCTCATATTTATTCACCTTTTTAGCTTTCAGCTAAATAAAATAAATTGATTAGGCTCTGATGGTAAATGACGACTCTACAGGATTCTCATCTTCTGAGGGGATTCACTTGGGTTCATATCTGAAACCAACAAATATATGCATGCCACTGAATTTGAGCATTGACTCAAATACAGATTAATTGAAAATAATTATAATTCTTGGATTCAGAAATTACATTAAATTAAAGGTAGATTGGTTAAATTGAAGACCCTGTGCAGTAATACTTTTTAGACGAGTAAAACCCGTTATCTCTTTAATTTTGTGCTATGTAAATTTTTATGAAATGTGGCGCCCTCTGGTGGTAGACATGAGAAGAAATCAAAGTGACTTGTCAAATCAGCTCCACCCCCTTTTTCATGAATTATCACCACAAACCCTGAATAAAAGCTTTACTTTGCAATGTAGAAAGTAAAATGTTTATTCAGATTTTGTACTCACTAATAAACAGGAGCAGCATTAAAGGAAATATGTATTTACACATGAATGCAAATAATTAAATATATATAATTCTGTATGTACACACTGAGTACTGAATTCTCGTGACAGTAAAATCCCCCTATAGTAAGATAGGTCTTAACATATTTATATTAATGACAGTTTGATTTTAATTAAGTAATATTTGATTTTATTCATCTTAATGTAGGAAACATTGTAGGCTGTATATATATATTTTTTAAAACGTTTTTATTGCAGTCAGAGTTGATTTGAATTGATTGTTGTTGAGACCACTTAGTCATTTAGCTTTAGCTTCTGTCGTGTGGTATCAGAGACAGAAACTTGTCTATTAGCTGCTCGATGTGCCAGAGTTACACAGCTCTGTTAGTGTGTAAGCTGAAGCCTCTGTCTGTTAACACCTCAACATCAGAGAAGAGGACGACGAACCCCTGTTAGGAACAAAGACAGAGGTCAGTTTAAAGACAGTAAAATGTACTATATTTAATAGTTGTTTTTACCAATACTGACCTCCTGCACTTTCAGAACTGAGTTGACCAGCTGTGCGTATATCATTCTGGGTAAAGGGATTCCTTCGCCCAGTGTCTCTGAAACAGGAACAAGCAACATGTTGGATCTTTACAGTATCAGGGCCGTGTACAAGGGAAACAAATAGTGTTTCTGAGACTAAAGTCATAAATTGAAAGGTAATATTAGAAGAAAAAAAGATAAACTCTTTTCACTGGATGCAAAATATTGAATAATTCTGATTGTGAAACTATAAAACTCCTTTAAATTGGCAAGTGGATGAAAGCAACGTTTTACTACTGAACATTTTCTTCAAGTCTGTGAGGTTCTTCAGAATAGAGACAGATTCTTACACAATCTTTTTTAAAGTCTGGATACTTATGATAATATGGCACTGACCAAAATATTTAGTGTTTTGTTATTAATATAACTAAAGTATAACTTAAGATGCTCCACATTCCTCATTTTAAAGAAGGCTGATCTTCTGATCTTCCCTTCTAACATGACACGTGACCTTAATACCTAAAACTATGAATTTACTCTACGTCGTATTACGATTATTCTTTGGATGGTTTTCTTCAACACAGCCCTAATACTCCGTCATACTATAATGAACAAAAAAGATTATACTTAGTAACCAGGATGTTATGGGGTGATTCATAAAGTGAGATATGAATAAATGAAAAACTGAAGACTCACCATTCACTTTTGCTAGGACCATCTCTACTCCTATCCTTGCAACTTCTTCCAAAGCATCAGTCTGAAAAGAGAACATGGTTGTTTACAGTCACACACAAACAAAACAAGGTGTATTGTGTTATTATGTGTCATGTACCTTGAAGGTTCCCACGTCACTTCCCACCAGCGTCAGTGTGAGTCTATTTGAAAGAAAATTCATTAGTTCAGCTTTGAGTTTGTGAACTCACACATTGTGTGTTTTTAAAATGTGCTCACTTGTCCATTGAAACAGAGCCTTTCACTGTTTCACCAGCGATCCACACTTTGCTGCTGAAGTTTGACACCTGGAAGAAGACAGTGGTTGGAGTTCAGGCTGCAATCAATGGTTATTTTAATCAGGAAGTCATTTCCCCTGGTGTTTAGTCAACAGAACGTCTGACATTCAGCACAAAATGTTGCAGAACAATGTGATTGAAAACTGATTTGAGAAGCTGGAACCATGACGATGTCCATTTTTGCCTTTAAATAACTAAAACTAGTTAGGCTAAAATGCGGCAAATAAATCCTTTAACGTGAGCTTCTAGGTGAGCAGATTTTCCCATGAACAGACACTTGCATGTATTTATTTTTGGGTGAAGTGATAGGACAGAAAAGAAAAGTTTCTCACAACACTGAGTTTAAACAGTGGAGTCCTGGTAGCGTTTGGCTGGATGGCGAAGGCCTCGACGGCGCCCTGGAAGCCCAGGTTAACAGCGTCAGGGTGGAATGAAAACACCGGAAACTCTGTGGCATAAACATGCAGATTCATCAGCAGACCGGGAAACATCTTGGGAAGCTGCAGAGAGAGAGGTGGATGGTTTGAATATCTTCGGTGCCCAAAATCATTACTTTTCCCCCCCTGTTTTATTAGACAGTAAATTTAAACTTTGTGTTGTTAAACAGATGAAATAAGACATTTAGAAGCATATTCTGGAGCCTTCACGGTTGTGTGGTATGGAGGAGGTGAGCCTGACCCAAATAATAGTCAACATTATTGATGTTTAAAGTTTAATATGGCTGCAGTGTGAACCACAGTGGCTTCATGCTAACATGTTCCTGCCAAGCATTTTTTATGCAAGAGATTCTTTTCAGGACTGATTTCTTGATCTTGAAATGCTGGCTCCACACCATTGAGATAATAAAAGCTAATATATATATATATATATATATATATATATATATATATATATATATAAATAAACATACCTGAGGGATGTAGGGTCCCATTAAGCTGGTATTTAGGTGCAGGGGAAAGCCTGGGGGGATCTGAGAGGAGGACATTGTTAAGAAATACAAACTTCAAACCAAACTTAAATCCTCTTGCTTTACTTTTTGGCTTTTATTGGTGCATGATGTCAGGTGAACTTACCATGCTGTCAGTGATGCAGGTCTGAAACACTCCGTCTGAGTAGTATCCATACAAGGCAGAGTTCACAGTGAAGTCCGACAGGCCCAAGGAGAACATGTAGCCCTGCTGCTCAGGCACGGTGAAAGACTGAGCTTCAAACGGAGGCTCTGCATGAGTTTTGATGCTGTAGAACTCACCCTTTAAATAAAGAGTTTCCAATGATCAGTTGAACCTTCGATCACAGTTTATGTTTTTTCACACAAGCCCTCATTAAGATATAGATGCCAGAGTAGCTTGAACACAGACGTATAAGTGTGTGTAACATGAAGTTTCGTGTGTGTGTGTGTGTGTGTGTGTGTGTGTGTGTGTGTGTGTGTCTTTACCTTGAGACCCAGATTCAGACTTGAAACATTGACAACAGGTAAACTGGTGAGAGCGAGGTCCAAGGTGAGAGCCTGATCCACATCGAAGGAAACTGGATAAAATATAAATAATTTGTAGTAATCTGTTAATATAACTAAATAGTTTTATCACGCATTACCTAAAGTAACGTTTGGCCTATGTATCTACTAGTTTTAGAATCACTGGCTGGCTTTGCCCCAAAACTATGGAACAGTCTCCCTCACGATCTTAGGGGCTTTACATGTTGTTACTGTTGACAAAATCTGCAAGACGTATCTTTTTACAACATTTTTTTAGGTTTTACCTGATGGCTGTTATATCCTGTCCAATTTTAGCTTAACCTGCTATTTATATCAAATGTTATGTAAGGCACTTCGTGTTACATTAAATTAAATGTAAAAAAATTATAATTAAAATTAAAATTATAATTAAAATTAAAATTAAAATGATATAGTAGTCTATTGCAATACCGTTCATGGCCTGTAGGTGTTGCTCCAAGTTTCCAATCAATTGCTTCACATAGGGGCAAATCTGAGGAGGGAACAACATTACAAAGGTGCTGCAGTGTTCACTGCTGAAAATGTTGCAGTATATTAATCATCTGATGATCACAGAACGAAAAACTTTTAAATTAAAGAGGAGGAGAAACACTCACTCCGATCTCTATTTGACTCCTGATCATTCTCCTGAATTTCTTCACAAAAGGCGAGAATGTCCATCTGATGACAAATGAGAATGCAGGGCTTTATGTCTTGACATCAGTATCACACCTCTGTTACTCTCTCTCTCTCTCTCTCTCTCTCTCTCTCTCTCTGGTTTCCTGTACCTGGTTCCACCACGGAAGCTTAAGCGTAACATGTCCAACTTGAGTCTTGACAAATATGCATCTTTCCCAGCTTCACCACAGAGGTCACATTCACACCAAACACAGCCATGTCGAAAGTTCCACTGTCATGCCTGAAATCGCATGACACAAGCAGATCAGTGCACGTAAAAATCTGGTTGTGCAACAAAAGACGTGGTCACCATCAGCCACATAAAACCAGCTGACTGGCTGTGCCGCAGTGACTCATCACTGCAGTGTTTTTTATTACACATGATTATGAGTATTTTTTATATTTCAATCAATCAATATTTGGATAGCCCACGTTCACATATTATAATTTGCCTTATAGGGTTTATTAATCTGTATAAGGTGCGACAGCATCTGTCCTTTGACTATAGTGAGGAATCAATAACATATTCAGGTGTTCTTCTTTCATCATTTACACTTTAACTTTCTTATAATTCGAGGCAGTTGTGACCAAATAATACAGATTTAATAAATGTAAATCTGGAGTTAGAAATGTTACAAATTGGATTTAAATGCCACTGAGAGGCTTTCCTCTGTTGTTTTGAACCAAAACTGTGTCATTTTATTCCTTAATTCTCTACAGTTTAATGTAGAACTAACTCGGAGTGCAGACCTCTGCCTTGGCCTAACAACACCACCAGTCAGCGGTCAGTTTCAGGTAACTACACAGAGGTCTGTTAACACAAGGGGAAAGAGCAGGAGGTCACCAAATCACTGGTTATAACTAAATTTACACTATCTGTATTTGATTCAGGGCAGTTTGGCACCATGTGTTTTCAACAATGTTGTCTTTTGTTTCTTTATGTGACTTATAGAGTAAAGTAAAGATGAATTACATATTTAAATGGAGGATGGTGGAACATGAATGTAGAGATGATTTTTTTTTATCTAAGAACGAAAAACTCAATCAACATTTAAAACTGAAGCGTGTAACTTATACCTTGTAAAAAGGTTAGCATTTCACACAACCACTCTTTTATCACACTTTTGATGATTACCTCAGTTTCTCTCAAGATTAGTCTTTTGCCCAAATGGAAAACCCGACATTATACAAACCCTGGGTTGTGTAGTTGCTGACTTTGTGGTGAAGAAGTTTACATGTAGGGCAGAGACGAAACTCACCATGCTCTAAAGTCGGTGCTCCACTGTCCGGACAGTGCAACACTGAGGCCTAACAGTGATGTCTTGAATCCTGTGGAATCTGGATAGAACTCAGTAGATGGCTCTGGAAGGTCACACTTCTTTATCTTGGTGCTAGAGCACACGAGGAGAGCACAGGCACAATAATAGGCGAAGTGACACAGACCTACTGATAATAATCATAACTTTATCGAGATAGCAAATTTCCAAACAAAGTTACTTGTAAAACAGACGATGAACATAATAAAATCCCAAACATAAAATGTAAAAAGACAAAATTCTATTGTTTCAACCATAGCAAAGGTTAAGAATGTGCCAATAAAAGTGAGTCTTGAGCACAGATTTAAAAGAAGATGTGAGTTTTCCAGCCTGAGATCTCCCGGCAGGAAGTTCCACGGCTGAGGAGACCGAGCAGAAGGAGCCCGCTCAGCTTTAATGATACATCCTCATTTTGGAACAGTTAGCAGCAGCAGCCGGACTTCTCACCAAATTTACTAAAGGAGAGCATTTTTCTCAGATTTTACCTTCACTTCGTTGGCTTCAATACATTTTAGAATTGATTTTGAGATTTTATTGCTGACTTTTAAGGCCCGTTCTGGACTTGAACCTAAGTACTTTTCAGATCTATTGACACCTTATGTGCCCCGTCGTAACCTGAGGTCCTCAGCGAAGGCCCTACTCGCCATTCCACATCCGTCTTTGCTGTCAGACCTCCCACTCTGTGGACCAATCTCCCTGAGGAAATTCTTATCCTCTTTTAAATCTCTATTAAAGACATGCTGTCATAGGTGTGCTTTCTCCTGCTGAGCTTACCAACTATTTTAACAATTGTATTTTATTTTATCTTCTTATTTACTCTTCTCTCATCTGTAACACTTCATATTTCTGTATTTGTGCCCCAGTGCTGTGTGATTTTATAAATGCTTTTATCATGTTTCCTATTGTTTGCCTTTAAATTTTTTTTTGAAAGGTGCTATATACAGTTATTATCATTAGTGAGCTGGGCTCTGCTGGAGGATCTCAGGCAGTGATCAGGCTCATAGGGAGTCAGCAGCACACAGACCGTTCAAGGCTTTCAAAAACAAGCAGTCAAATCTTAAAATCAATCACTCACAGATAACGAGTGAAGAGCAGCCAGGATTGGTGTCATGTCGTTATTTCTTTAGTATGCATTAAAATCTTGGCAGCATACTGTGTTAATGGTTTTAAGATATAACAGGACAGGTGCACTACTTTACGATGGCGCCTCCCTAGTGGCCGCCTGTTGCAGCAACTTAGACTTTCAATGTGCTATATTCATCTGTCTATGGCATAGACTCTATGCAATATCAACAGTTCATGTGCAATCCATTCCCTGTACATATTCTCACACTGCATATATTTTTACTGTCTTTACATTGTATATATTAGTTTAATTACATTCATATTTTTCTATATTTCTATATATTTTTTATATTCCTTACACTTAAGTATTGCATGTTACTTATTACTTGCTGTTGCCTTTTTGGACTCTTGCTGCTGTGATACTGCAAATTTCCGAAGTTCAAATACACTCAGCCTTCTCCCTTTAAATAGTAAACGGTTTGAAGTGATATGATCTTAAACTTGTATGTGAAGTGATTTGGAACCAAAAGGACGCTTCAAACCTACCCTGTCAGTGTGAAGTCGATGTTAAACAGGTGAATGAGAGTAACTTGACCACTGAAGTCAGGGAGGGTGACAAACTCCAAAATCCTCTGAATCCAGTCTGTCCCTGCGTGTTTCCCTGTGACACAGCACATGCATGAATTGTGAATGCAACATGTCTTACATACAGATCATACAGTAAGATTTTGCACTACTGCTTTACTTTTCCAAACAACTCATTTGTGCTTCGACCAACTTAGCAACTGAATGAATAAAGCCATAAGATAAGATTAGATTACATTATTTATTATCCTTAATTAGTCCCACTATGAAAAGTAGTGTCTACCGTTACCGTGTTTAGCAGCAGAAAATAATATAATACAGACTAAAGTTAAAGGAAACAAATGAGTAAATGTACACAATACGAATACAAGGAACAATACAAGATAGAACTATGTACAATTTAAAGAAAACAATACCTCTCAGTCTTACACCTTACCATACTGAAGCCCTTTGTTGGTCAGGAGGACTTGTATTGCAGGGTTTTCTCCACTGGTGCAGGAGAAGAGCAAGAGCACTGCTGCCACTGACAGAAGCATGTTGCTGCTGTAATGCACCAAATAAAACATGTGAGTAATGACTACAACCACAAAACTCAAAGAGCTACTGAGACATTTACATTTCTAGTGTGAAACATAATGTCTAAAATCAAACATGGTATTCATGATAAAAGCTGATCAGTTATGTTACGGATATGAAGCACATACCTGAATCGCTGCAGGATGAATTTGCTGAAGGTGGCTCCTGATGTTTCTTCTTCATGTGAGGAACGACGTCTCCGCTTCTGTGCAGCTGCTTTATGTGCTGCTGGTGCTTCCTGTTTCACCGAGAAGTGAAACTCAGCGACATGTGACAGTAGAGATTTGTTGGTGTGTTGATGGCTGGAAAAAACCATTGTAGTTTTTCTTTTTTTCTTTTTCTTATTATTCTGCTCTGACTGTCTTAATTTACGTATTTGGAAGACACTATAGTTTGTAAAAAGAACTCACGACATTCAAAAACGATCTTTGTAAACAACATCCTTATTCTTAGAATAAAAACCTATCATGGCCAATTGTCTTGAAAAGTGAAGTGAAACCTACTTCCTGCTCGGTTAACCTTTGTGTTTTGAATTATTTTAGTTATTGAGCAACAGAGAGATGTGTGCGATCTATTGGCTCAAAAAGTATTCTTCTCCACAACCTGTTATTTTTTAAACAATTATATCAGGCCCCAAGATTGTATGTTCACGCCCTGGTCTGATCAGCCTGTGGTGGGCCTGCCCTCGTAGAGAGGGTTTGTGATTAACAGGCCAAAATCACCCCGATGACACTAAGACCGCTTACATCTGATCCCTGATATCTGCTGGTGGTTTGCAACTTAACATCAAGCTACGTAAGACCTTCAAACATACAAGGGATATTCCCCATCATGTCCTTTGTTCTAAAACGGATGTTACCAGGAACTGCAACCAGCTGTTCTGGAGGCCTCTGTTAATAAAGTGGCTGCACACAAGTTGTCACACAGCTTAGCAGATCGACAAACTCTTCACATGTTCGGATTGTTGTGATAAGAGAAATTTAACAGGACCCACAATTCCACAGAGCAAAACTGAGGCTTTTCAGTCACCCACTGGTTACATTTCATTACAATTCAATGCGCAAGGAAACATTAGAATCACCAGCCATAAAATATTTGATTTATTTATCTCTTAATTCGACAAACTCTTGGTCTCACACACCATGATTAGTTCCATTTAAATCACAAGTAACACGTTCAATAGGAAGAGAATATCATCAGACAGACAGTTTTCATACATATAACACAGTTAGGACCCACTTGCTTGAACTTTGAATTCACTTCATCCAGAATGACACTTGAAACACCAAGAAAACAAAACGAGCCAACAGGACCACTATCTATAAGATGTCAAATAAAACACAACAAAAAAACCCAAACCGGAAATAAAAAGTCATTCTGTTTTAAACAACTACACATACGTTATTCATGGTTTTTTAATAATTCCACAGAGCATCGTGTGATCTGAAGGGTGCCCTGCTCTTATATTTTCTCTGGAGTGGGATTAATGATATATCTAGCAGCTCAAAAACCAGTAACAACATATTCACCTCATTGTTTTTCACATATTTCATTCCCCAACTATAAACACGTACACACTGACAGTTATAGAGCCACGGCGGACATTTTCACTGGATCTCTGATAACTTTGCATGAAGACTCAGGCTCCGTCATGCCCGCATATTATTTAATCAGCCCCCTGTCATGCGGAGGCTGTGTTCCTCTGTCCACTTAATAAAACATGTTTTCTGGAATGAGAAGACTAGACTTTACACTATGATTGTAGAGTTCATTATTGCACATTATATCACGAAGGCGAAATAAAAAGATGTAGGCTACATTTCACACAAATAATCCTCCTCACAAGCTTCTATGTCAAGTGGTCAACATGATGTTTTGATAAGGTCTGCTTCATGACAGCCTGCAGGAGTGCGGCATTATGGGATGTCACGTTTCAGTAAAAGGTCATCTCTGAAGCTCTCAGTCGTGGATATTGTACCTGTAGGCCTCTATGAGTCCTTCAACTGAGTGAATGAAGCCAGATATGGCGCATATGCCTCCAATAACAAAAATGGCAACGTCGAAGAAGACGTGGTGCCACAGGAGTTTCCTCCACTGGAGCTTCAGGTGGAAGAGGCTTGGCAAGAGGAAGCACAGGCCGGCGCCGGTGAGGCTTCCAGTTAGGCCCATCAGAAGGGCAAAATGGGGGACAAAGACAGCCATGAGCAAGGTGAAGACTACCAGGGTGACTCGAAGGCCCAGACCCCAGGATTTCAATTGCCCATTGGGGCCGTAGCAGTCAGGAAACACGGCCCTGCCGCCGTCCTGGAAAAAGGATTTCTCCAGAACCTCAACTGCAGCAAAGAAAGGCAGCGGGTAAGATAGCAGCGCCTTGGCGACGAGGAAGATGTTCACCACGGCCCTTATGGTTGAAGGCAGGTTATCTGTGATGACCTCTTTGGTGGCGTCTGCCCAAGTCAAGTAGGCCACCAGGGCAAAGAGGCCCTTGAGGACACAGGCGGAGATGTGAGTCCAATCCATCATGCAGTGAAACTCGCTCGGCCTGTGCATGTTCCCCTCCAGGGAGGGCAGGAAGATCTGGGAGGTGTAGCTGAACACGATGATGCCGATGGAGATGGGGAACTTCTTCACGTCAATGTAGAACTTGACCTTCTCCCAGGCCCACTCGCGCGCCCTGGAGAGACAGTAGGCGATCACGAGGACGTTGATGACGAAGTGCGCCATCGTGCACAGCAAGCTAAACTTGGACACGGCCTTGAGGTTCTTCAGGAACGCGCACGGCAGGAGCGCGGCCGTGGCCACCACGGACCAGGCCTTCTGGGAGACGGGGAACCCCGGGAAGCTGTTGTACATCAGGTTGCCGCTGACCACCACGTAGAGGATGCAGGTCATGACCAGCTCGATGATCTGCGCCACGTTCACGACGTGTCCGCCCAGGGCTGGGAAGCGGGGCGCGCAGCAGGCGTTGGCGATGTCCACGTACGAGTCCCTGACGCGCACTTTGATGCCGTCCTCGTTGTCCTCGTACAGACACGCGATGAGGATCTTGCCCGTGTAGCAGCACACCACGGCCGCGAAGATAATGAGGAAGAGGCCGAGGTAGCCGCCGTGGAGGATGGCGTACGGCAGGCCGAGGACGAACATGCCCTGCGGACAGAGAGGCGCAGTTGGATGATAATGGCCGAGGCCCACATCGCATTGACAGGCCGAGGCAGCCCGGGCAATGACTGGCTCACACAGCGCACAGCTTACATAATAACCGTCAAAAAAGAAACATGTATATTTGGCATTAAAATGTCATGCAAAGCAAACGTGTGATTTAACACAACGGATCAATTTCTAATGTCTGCATCTCACCCATTATTTTTCTATTTGACTTCGCCCTTGAAAAAAACAGGCCTTTAGTTTGCTTCAAGGAATTAGAGCATTATAAAGAAAACAATTTAAAAACGAAATTTCACATTAATTTGTTTAAAAACTACATTTGATGGAGCCGCTGATAAGCACGTGGAGCCATTGAGCCTCGGGGCTATCACAGAGGAACAGGCCCTGCCTGCAGCTCCACTGATAAACAGATTTGAATAAATCCATTCTAAGACCCACTGACTGCAATGGATTCACACACAAACCAGCAATTGTTACATTTTAAATTGGAGCATGCTTTGAATTAGCCCATTATTAAAATATAGCAGATTTTAATATATTTAAATTTTATTTTATTCTGCTTTGTAAAATATGTTTTCTTTATTCTATTTTTTTGTTGAATGAATTTACGCGCATCTCCAGGCCCTCTTCCTCCTAAAATATCTTCAAGGTGACATCTCGTGCAGTTGCAGGCCTGCATGCATCACGTGCTATTCTCTGCATCCTCACAGGATTTTTATAATAAAGTGATCACAGTGTACCTGAATGGCGTTGGTGACGTTCCAGCCAGCTTCCCATGTCGTGATTTTTGGTTTGTCCTCGTCCAGGGAGCCTCCTGTCTTCAGGGACGCAGGCCGGGGCCCGGTGCCGTCCCTCTGGTAGTGGCTGTCTCCGTCCAGATCCCCATCTCCCTCCACGTGTGCCCCTTCTTCCTCTCCCTGAAGGACATCCATCTGCATCCCTTGTCGGTAGTCATAATCCAGGTCATCGCACTCGGCGAAACCCAGGCCCTCCTCGTCCGTCGCGGCCTGGAAGCCCAGGCGGGCGAACACCCCGCTGACCTTGGCCTGGGATTTGTTGGACACCGTGTGGGCCGCGTTGGTCAGCTTGTTGGAGAGCTTGTGTCGGATCAGGTGAGCCATCTTCTATCCGAGTAAAATGCGGTCTTCGAATGAGAATGATATTACGGAGTGAAAAAGCGGAGATGCAGATGCATGCAGGATCGAGCTTGGATTCAGTGCTACACTGAAGTCATGCCTGTTGCCTCTTCTACGTGGAGCTGCCTGACCGTCTCACCCAAACCCTTCACAGATCCTCAGCCTCTTCTCTCAGCCTGCTCATCCATATTAGTCCCTCACAGGAAAAATAAGAAGACACTCAGACATGAGTCTCAGCGAGGAAACGCCCGGAAACATGCAGAGACCAAAAAAATGTGTCCTCGATCATTTGTGGTTAAAGAAGACAATTTGGCATATTTCTTTCATCCAAGCTGTTTTTTTATTCTCCTGTTGGGGTCCTGATGGTGACAGCGCAGGCGGTGGAATCTCTGACTGCTTCACCCAATGAGAGAGTGGGAGAGAGAGGGAGAGAGAGAGATAGAGAGTGTGTGTGTGTGTGTGTGTGTGTGTGTGTGTGTGTGTGTGTGTGTGTGGGCGTGCACGTGTCCGTATAGAATACCGGTGTAACACGGCTCGTGCACAGCAGAGGAACTGTCACGGAGAGAGAGAGAGAGAGAGAGAGACAGAGAAGCGTGCACGTGTCCGCATAGAGTAAGTGTATTACAACAGTGTCTCTGACATTAATGCGTGAATGAATGAAAAGATCAAACATTTCACCTGCCCTCGTGCTCTACTCTGTCAACAGGTCCACACACACATACAGCCATCATGCATGCAACAATAGCATGAGCAATAAAAAATCATTTTTGCATCAACTTATCAAAATATAAGGAATTATAAATAGCCTGTATTATGATCATTTTTAAAAAACATTATCCGCAGTTGTATTTGCGGTTTTAATCAAAATTTAATTTGATTAAAAAACACACACACACACACACACACACACACACACACACACACACACACACACACACACACACACACAAACACTGATGTGTATTTTCACAAATATAAAGAAAAAAGTACGTCCCGTAGATACAATTTTAAAAAAACAAATATGAACTAAAATTATTTTCCCATAGAAAATCATTAAATGTGTTTCCCGATATTGTTTCTTTCCCCTTAAAAATTATTCCTTTTGTTCGCGTCAAAAACATAATTAAATTATTCCCGTATGAAAATCTTGCCCCACGTTTAAAACATTTAAATGAATGGCGCTGTTTGCCCAGATCTGTGCATTAATTCCTCACGCATGAATGCGGATTTTTACGTTTCCTGCTCATTTAACAGCTGGATTCCAGATGTGCATGTGCAGGCTGTGCGCGGAGGGAAGCAACTCGTTGGTGATATGATGAGCATCGTGCATCTGGCCTGATGCTGCAGCACCACGGACAGCTCCTCACGCACACTGCAAGGAAAACACGAATTCTCAGCTTTTATTAATTTCACCATCACAGAGTTAAAAAAGAAAACCAATATAGTTATTAGCTGGTAAATATAATTGTTCTTTATTCAGCTTTGTTAGATTTACTGAAGCTCCGCGCAGAGGAGAGGAAAGAGGGGGAGTTATTTCTTCTCCACCTCGGCTCTAATCATCAAGAATAAGAAGCACCTCGTCTTCGCCGCCATAATCTGCTGTGACACGGCTCAGCAAAGCTGTCATCTTTTTTTTTTTTTGCAGCATGCTTGCAGAAATGAAGCCCACTATAGCAAGAAGGCTAAAATACCAAGTCTTTCACCTCTATAGTCGCCATAATTTAAAAGCTTTGCATACTGAAAAAAACAACACATTTCTGGTAATTATCAAAGGATGTGTGAACAAATTGAGACACTCTCAAGGCGGATTCAAAAAAGGAAAATGTTGTGAGAAGTGTGAGTCAATGATGCACGAGCAGCGTCGCAAGACAAAATAAAAAAACGTAACATGGAGGAGAGGTCTAAATTTAGAAAGTAGCCAGAGGACAGAGAAAGTTCCGCATATTTTCATGCTTGACTTGGGCTGCTTTGCCAGCTGCTGTTTGTGTTCAGGCCAACGCAGTGTTTGTTAGTGAGTGTGTGTCATCAATGTCTGGGTGTGTGTGTGTGTGTGTGTGTGTGTGTGTGTGTGTGTGTGTGTGTGTGTGTGTGTGTGTGTGTGTGTGTTGTGTGTTAGTGTGTGTGTGTTAGTGTGTGTGTGTATGGGACAGTAGTGAGGAACCGGGGAGAGTCCTTGAGGCATCTCTCCCTCCCCCCATGCACATGCACAATCCCCGGGCTGACGCTGGGACTGAGGATGGTCTGCAAATGTCACACACACACGCGCATTCACAAGAAACGCAAGCACGCAAAAAAAAAAAAGGAAAATAGGCTACACGCAGCCTATAACCGAAATTGTGCAACGAAAAAGGAAAAGACGTAGGAAACATAATGAGGCGGATATATAATATATTGCAAACATAGCTATAAAATATTCCCTACTACACTGAATTCTGTCAAACACGATAGATGTATTCCTATGCTTCATGACGAAATGGATTTTCAGTCTCTTTTCTCTTTGAAAGGGTTTTGAGATTGGTTGCTGTGGCGACCAATTTAGCTTCTATAAGGCTACAAAGAGAAGGATTAATTCAGTGCTGTGTGTGTGTGTGTGTGTGTGTAGGCCTGAGATATGGAAGGGCTTACCGCCTCCTTTAACAGCCATGCAGCCCTGACTGGGAGCAATAATCTCTGATAGTTGCCATGGTCACAGTAATTGGACAGGATGTGTGCACGTGTGTGTGCGTGCGTGTGTGTACGTTGAGATTTAGGAGAAAAGAGATTTTACCAGCACAAGTTTGACGTAAGAAGAATTTAAAGCATTCAAGCCCAACCTCAATAAAAGCGAAATACAAATTACAGAATGGTGAAATAACACTTACTTCTTTCAAGGATGCACAGTGCTGAGAATTAGATTTTTTGCTAATGGATTTTTTATTATTATATATATATTGAATGAAATATATATATCTATATATAATCTTCAACCGCATCCATGGTAATGTTGATTAGCTGGTGGTGGCCATGATGTTTTGAGAAGTATAGTATGTTAGGGCTTTGTACAACAATACATTGAAATGGCCCAAAAATATTAGACAAAAAAAAGCATCTAATAACAGGTGTTAATAGTAATTATATCTTTATTCATAAAGCACTTTTCAATACAAATTACAAAACCCTGCATAACACGAAAATGAATGGTCAAAATACAAAAGGACGTACACAGATAATAATGGAGATATAAAAACAGTTATAGTCTGGCACCCCTGGCAAATTCTGGAATATACCATCAAAAAATAGAATGTTTTTGCCAAGACTTAAAAGAAGAGGTGATGTTACATAATTCATTATAATTACGAGTGAATGAGATGTCCTGTCGGCCTCGTTGCAAAATAATGATATGAAGAATAACAGAATAACGATAATAAAGAATAACAGGATGTGTGTCACTGTATTGACACACATCCTGTTATTCTTTAGGGGAATAACAGGATGTTAAACCTGATTAAACCTCTTCCCAGGACTGTGGAGGTGCACACACACTGATTTACTTAATCCCTCACATCTCGGTTGGATCTGATGCACCTGCAATGTACACTGTGAACCCCCCCTTAGTTACTGCCATGTATGTGTTAGTGCCCCCCCCCCCACACACACACACACAAATAAAGTATGTCTTCACCTTGTAATCTAATAGTTAATTTTCAGTAATTTAATGGGGACTTGCTTTTTGTCCCTATAAGGAAGACAAGTCCCCACAATGTGAGTGATGTAGGGAGGATTCTCCCGATCATCACTGAGAAATGCATTTTAATATTTTTATATCTAGAAATACCCTTCCCACACACACAGTCACATCTCATGCACTTGTGCACAAACTCCCACACATACATGAATGCATGAATAGTGACAGGTGCACAAACACATTAATCACTCTCTGGCCCAAAAATATCTGCTGGGCTTACAGGGCCATTTGAAGAGAGCAGTAGTGACAGACTGTGTGTGTGTGAGTGTGAGTGTGTGGGCTGTGTGTGTGTGCGTGTGTGTGTGTGTGTGTGTGTGTGTGTGTGTGTGTGTGTGTGTGTGTGTGTGTGTGAGGGAGTGAGTAAGAGAAAGAGAAAGGCAAAGAGATAGAGGTTAGTGTGTGTGTCTAGAGGAATGTGTATGTGTGTGTGTGTGTGTGTGTGTGTGTGTGTGTGTGTGTGTGTGTGTGTGTGTGTGTGTGTGTGTGTGTGTGTGTGTGTGTGTGTGTGTGTGTGTGTGTGTGTGTGGATGCAGGCGTGACAGGGTGCGGAGCAGAGTCATAGAGGTTGCAGGGGGTTTTGTCCACAGTGAGGCTCTGATATATATAAGAAGTGCTCAGAGTCAGGATTGTTATGTAAACTGGTCTCTGCTCCTCCAACTGCCATTTCATCACCCACTCACTCACGGAGGAGTTTTTGCTCCTGTGAACAGGTGAATATTATAAGAAACATTGTAATAAAACAGCGAATACATTTGTAATGGATAACTCTATTGTGACATCACAACGACACAAGATGGATAAAGCCCCATTTTAAATGAGAAAAAGTAGCATCATGTGGTTGCGCCGTTGTTTACAAAAGAAAGTTCTCTGTCGTCATGACAACTGAATGGAAATGATTGCAGTACGCTGTGATTCATAATCACGCACATAATCATCACTGACAGATGTTTTTTCCCCTCAGAGCATTCTGCAAACAAAACAGCATAATGTCAGTGACAAGTCACAGTCTCTTCCTGCCCACACAAACACATGACAGAACCAGAAGTGAGCTGGTGGTTCAGGGTTCCATCCCTGGAGAGAGAGAGGATGCTCGACTGTGAAATATGTGAAAAAGACCTCAGTAGTAAATAAACTGAAATAGAATAAAGAAATCATCTAATTGGCAGATTATTATCCATTAATCCTAAATATGCAGCATTTTCCTGTATTCCCATTGACATTTTCACTGACTTTTCCTCTTTAAATGACATCATGGTCAGTGGGAACAACCCAAAAATAAAATGGAAAGACAATAAATGAACTAGAAATCATGAAAGATGTGATCAAACCCTATTGATCATGAACATTCAACAAAACTGGGTGTAAATCTCACATTATATCCCCCTCCTCCCCCTTCCTCCCTGTCAGTGGGAACTAACAGTCTGCTCATTCCTCCACAAAATGGACGCTGCTTGGCATCAGGCATGGCAGTCCCACAGAGCTTGTAGACTATTAGTTCCCCTGCGCCTCATCACTGCGGCCTGGATGACAAGCACAACAAGCAGAGAGCTGCGAGCAACGTGCACGGACAGCGGCACAATGTCATGTCTTGCCTCCTGGGAGTAATGGACGCCGTGTGTGTGTGTGTGTGTGTGTTTTGGAGGAGAGAACGTAGATGGGGGTGTATTTGTTGTATGAATTTGAGGCCGTATGTGCATGTGTGTGTGCATGTGTGTGCGTGTGTGTTTGAGAGAGTTAGCTGACCCAGATCTGCTTATTAGCATCAGGAGGAGGGGGACGGCAGGCACTTAGAGCTTTGTGCCTGAGCACTGAACTGTGCTCGTGCTTCAGTGTCACACCATTAGACCTCATACAGTAACACCCCTCCCTCCCACACACACACACACACACACACACACACACACACACACACACACACACACACACACACACACACACACACACACACACACACACACACACACACACTTTCCTTCTTTCATCCTTCTTATACTCTGCACCCAAATACCATTGCTGTCCAGGAAATTGACCCCTCACTTCCTACTGTTAATTGCATGTTCTTCTAAGCGAGGGAATCTCTTAAATATGCACAATGAATTAACAAGTAAAAGATAGCAAGAACATAAAGTCTCCAAATGTATAGGACTTGCTATACAAGTCAACACAATACACAGCAGATTGAATAAAATAGCAAAGCAACCATTTATCAAATGGGAATACTGTATATATAATAACATAATTAACTTCAGACATATTTGGAATATTTGGGATTTCAAACAGAAACTTCTATGGGCTGTAACACTGCCTTTGTAAAAATGTCTCTGCATATTAATCTTGAGCCTTTGAAGGGATCTTACAGTTGCAGTCAGCCTCTGCATGTGCAGTGATTTAATCATTGCATTATGTTAGCAGTCAGAATATATTATCAAAGATTAAACTTTAAACACAAGTTAATAAATAGGAGCATATTGAAGGCTGCTGTGAAGAAAAATATTGAAGAATGAAAAAAATGATTATGCTACAATCTGATGCTTCCACTTTAATCCAACGTAGATTATGTTTCACATCGTATTAATCCCTCTCATTAATTCTCACTTCATTAACGGATTGCTGAATTAAATTATGAATGAAAGGTAAAAGTTCTGTGTTGCTAATTTAGGCATCTACCCAATTTATGGAACATGAGAAAATGCTGCACACAAAAATATCAAGCCACGTGGGCAGAAATTCCATCAAGCTTTAGATGATACAATGCAGGGGGATAACAATCAGAGTGTGGGATCTGTAGCACGTCCATTGACTGAGTGGCCTGAAGTGGGGCGTGCAGCATCTCTCATGTGCAGGTGTCCCACATCACCAGCTGAGGCTTCACCCGGTCAGCTGAGAGTAACAGGATGGCAGACGGAGAGAAATCCGGAATCTCAGGCCTGAGGGAAAATGTCTCTCCACATGGTTTCATTCATAATCGACTATGCATGTCCAGTGAATAATCCCAGTTGGGCCCAATTTGAGGTGATGATAACAAAGTCTGTTAGTTTGCATTCAGATTGAAAATAGCTCTGCAGTAAATACAGGGCTTTTTACGACTGCACCAGGGGGACTAGAATTTAAAATGGAGGTCTGTGGATTTGAACAAAATGTGGCTGCACAGCTTGAAACAATGAGTCAGATTTTAGTCGTGCATTGAAATTCCTTGTGCACATTGTAATTTTCTATTCAGCAAATTATTTTTAACATGAGGGAGAAATGTTTTCATTATGCTCATGTACAGTGTGATTTAATGATAAATAGGCTCAATCGGGGAGTTTACCTTAAATTACCAAGATAAATCAATGTGTATCATCTCACACGGTCATATTCCAATCATTGTAGTCGTAGTACGACCCCTGGTGGTAGAAAGTATGTATGTTTCTTTTTTTCCACGTTTATTGTAAATCAGCCTTGATTCATCATGCAAAACAGCGCTGGAACCAACTGCCTGATGGTTATAGACCCAATCATTTTAATTCACAAGTGCTTTTAACCTAATTGTTTTACAAAATCTAGGTCATGCCATCATTTTATTTTATTGTTTAACATTGTTTATCTATTTCATTTGTATTATTTTACTCCTTTAACTTTTCCTTTTTTCTTTTTCAAACACTTTTATCCAGTTCATCTCTTTTGCCTCTTATATTTGCTTCAAATTTCTTTTAAACTTTCTTTTGATGGATTTCATTTTGTCTGTGTTTTTTTTTTATGTCCCTGTACGGCACCTTGAATCTGTGTATGAAATGTGCTTTATAAATAAAAACAGCTCGCCTTGCCTCAATGCACATTCACATGGTATTCATACACAACACTGTTCCTAACATGTGTTGCAGTGCAGACAGACAGATGTGTTAATGATTTGCTGAAGATTAAAATATAAATCCTTGAAATATGGGACATTTTGTTTGCAAACAGTAGAAAACCACAGACTTGTATACTATATGAATTCTACTTATATTTTTTTTAAGTGATGTTAAAATATTTAACAAGTAGTTTGTTGCTGTGCAAAGATTCAAGGCCTTTTTAAGTTAAGGCAGAACTATAGGTCAGCGACGCCAAGCTTCCACTCGGAGGTATTTTGCAGTAGCACCTTTTCAAAATGGCTTCCACGGAGCGACCGGTCTGTCAGATCTTCTCGTTCCAGGACTTCAAAACGTCTCCGGACCCGACGCTCGAGCTCCCCGCCCAAGGCCTGACCCCCACACCGGTCCCGATAGTGATAGATAACGGCTCCTTCCAGACCCGGGCCGGCTGGGCCACGGCGGCGGGGGAGCTGGACTCCCCGCGGCTGCTCTTCAGGTCCGTGGCGGCGCGCAGCAGAGGAGCCGCGCGCAGCGAGACCCAGATCGGCAACGACATCCCGAACCTGGAGCCTCTGCGGTGGCTGCTGAAGAGCCAGTTCGACCGCAACGTGGTGGTCAACTTCGAGATCCAGGAGCTCATCTTCGACCATGTGTTCTCACGTCTGGGCATCAGCTCTGAGGTAACTCTGCCGGGGGGTCGAACATGGTGTCCCCCCCCCCCGCACACATGTGACCAGGAGTTATCTTTGAATACACACGTTAACGTCTAATAACCTTTTATAAATGATTATTATTGTAATCATTCATTTCAATGGAGCTTTTTTTGTTATGCCATTCCTCAAAGTTTCAGCAGGTTTATTTAGGTTGTAAAGTCATAGCATTATTATTATTTATTTTCTTCCTGTTATTATTTCACAAGATCCCAACAGATTATCAGCAACACAGGTTTCCAGTCAGTGAGTTATTTAACTGACACAGACAAATAAAACATAGAGATCCAAGCAATATAAAATGCATTCATATTAAAAAATAAACCATTAGTGGAAAAAAAACAAAAACAGAAATGCACTAAACAATGACCCAGAGCCCAGTGTGACATCTCCATATTCGTTTACTTCAGTTCATTAAGCTTCTGTCTTGGCCTGACAAAAACTTTGAAAATGTACTTGTCCAAATTGTTGCAGATATTGTGACTAATTGTTTGAATTGGAGTTGTAGACTATATCTCATGTACTGGTAAAAGTACCTAAATTCAACTTACCAAAACAGATGTGTTTGGAAATTTCTAACCTTTACAAATGAGAAGTTTGTGTGTTACAAAAAGGCGTTTAATCTCAAAGACGTATATTTAACTTTTCTTCCTGAAGTGACAGGGTTTCCACTTGGTTTAAAGTCTCAAATTCATAAAATTAAATATTTAGGTCTTCAAAAATCCTTAAATAGTTAAAACATTATGTACTAAAGGGCTTAAGTATGTATTAGTAGGTCTTAATAAGCCCTATTCTCATCATTTAGAGAGAAATGTTTTGGTCTCCTGCACAGTTTGTAGTTCTTACTCACAATATTCGATATTAGCACGCTGTGATATAACTACAAACAAGGCCAACATGGAGCTGATAACTGCCTACAAAACTAAAAACCCATAATTGATCTCAGTACACTCAGCTTAGCTGTAGGAAAGATGATGGATATCTTCAGTCTCTACGTGTAGTTTGAGATAACGAGGGTTATTCTCTACTCGGCTACTTCACCCATCTTCAATATTAGGTTAGTGCAAGTAATTAATGGACTCTGATTATCCTTCATATATATCATACTGCCATAGGACTTAAATTTGATCTATTATGGCCTTAAAAAGTTTCAAATTTAACTTTACACACAGTAGCTTTTTGCCATTATCTCTGTTTTACATGTAATGTCAGTGATGACCAGCTGATGATCGCATGACCAGCTGAACTCACAGCTTTTCTTTTCCATGATTTTGCAGGCCGGTGTGGAACATCCCGTTGTGCTCACAGAGGCCCCCTGTAACCCGTTGCACTGTCGGCAGATGATGTCAGAGCTGCTGTTCGAGTGCTACCGCGTCCCGCACGTCTCCTATGGCGTGGACGGCTTGTACAGTTTCTACCACAGTAACGCCCACAGTGGCGTCCATCCAGCCCACACTGGCATCGTTCTGTCCTCGGGATACCACTGCTCTCACATCCTGCCGATCATCAACGGCAGGTGAGGATTCACAGACAAACTGCCTCTGTGTTTTATGTGCTTGTTCAGTTTGTTTGTATTTGTCTCGTTATGATGAGCATTTTTACGGCAGGTCTTTTGACTTGTCATAGTAGGAAGTGTTCAGGTGGAACAAAATAACTTCAACAGCAGCTCTGCTTTGTAAGACATGACAGTGTGACTGGGAACCAGCACGTTGAACACCAGCCCTCATTCATTTTACTGGTGCAGTGGCTGTTCCAAACCTGCCCCTTCGGAATGGGCTGTTTACTTGGCCTGTGGAGATGCTGGTTGCAGTTTTCTTTCTGAAACTGTAAAAGTGACCTGCAGTAATTGAGCCGCAGCAAATAAAGAGTACACAGTACACAGAACCCTGATCAGGTGAATCAGTTGTTGCCGCAACATTTGTATGGGCTGCTGCTACAGAGCGCTGTTTGCCTGTTCATTGAAAAGTTTATTAATATTGAACGTGTGTCCAAACCGCACCAAAGTCTACACTGCATTTCCTTGGACTTTTAACGATACACATGCCAAGAGTGAAGATGATGAGATGAACAGTTCTGGTGACGTGCGATCAACAGACTGACAGACAGAGATTTCTGGAATTAGTAGAGGGATTATTCACACCTGCACTTTTCTTACTCTGACACGTCTTCAGTGATTTGCTTTGGACTTCATTGAGTGCAACCATTCACACCCACTGTTTGTTGTGTACAGTCTAACTTTGATATGGTTTTGATTCCAGGTTGGATGCGGTGAATTGTAAGCGTGTGAATGTGGCTGGGAGCCAGGCAGCATCATACCTGCAGCGCCTCCTCCATCTGAAATACCCAGGTCACCTCGCCGCCATCACACTCAGCCGCATGGAAGAACTGCTGCATGAACACAGTTACACGGCCGTGGATTATCATGAAGGTACAAATTGTCAGTGCAATCAGAAAGCTCCAGTACAGCTCCAAGTTACAGCAGAAATTTACAATCAAGTGTCTGAATAGTTGACTCCCAGTTAATCTTAAATACCATTAACAATCTGTTTACCTTCCTTTCTTTTTTACTTCCTTTCCATTCCCACAATGTTTGTTCCAATTAGAGCTGGAAAAGTGGCGCAGCCCCGCGTTTTATGAGCGGGAGGTGCACCGGATGCAACTCCCCTTCTCGGGTAAGGTGCCCGGTGGATGTGTGAGCGTGGAGGAGAGGCAGGAGAGACGAGCTCAACAGCTTCGACGGCTTCAGGAGATCAATGCTCGCCGCCGGGAAGAGAAGCTGCAGCAGGACCAAGAGAGGCTGGACAGACTGATGGCAGTACAGGCAAGGACCCTGTTGTATCATGGTGTTGTTGTTTATTGCAATACTAGTTTTGCTTTTGTGCTGTTTTATACGTATGGCAGTCCAGATTACAAAGAAGACGACCCAAAGAGATATCTTTCTTTTAAGCTGTTCAGATGACTGTGGATCTATATGGATGTGCAAAATAATGTGGAGCTCTTGTTGAATTGAAAACCCATCTGGTGTGGTCTGCACAGTGATCACAGAGTTTTATGTGTCCAGGAGCTGCTGGACGACGGCCTGTTGGATCATTTTCACAAGCGCCTGGTGGAGCTCAACATGGACTCAGCTGAGGAGCTGCAGTCGTACATCAACAAACTGCAGCTGGCCGTGGAGCAGAGCAGACAGAAGCTGCTGCATAGTGACGGAGCAGAGGGGAAAATCGAGGTGGGTGTTACTCCACCAAATGAGAGGAAAAGGATATAAGATCTTTGCACACCAAGTCCGAAATGGTTGCATGTTAAATAATAAATAGGGCCACATTGTTTCAATCAAGTTTACCCTCTGACCTCAAGTTCCTTAAAGTTTTTGGAACAGCTTTGATTTGCTGCATTTTTTGCATCTGTCAAATGCATTTCAGAGGTTTGTTTGAACTGTTCGGGATCAATTAGATCACAGAAATGAGTTTTCTTCTTTTTAATATGCGGCCTCAGTGCTGGTAGCATATTAAACTGGACCACTGACATCCTGAAATAAACCTGGAAGCGATCGGGATAATTCTGTAGCTCCTTGATCAGAGGATTCTCCTTGTTCCTTTCTTTTTCTTTTGTCAAGAAGTGAGAGAAACACAAAATCATCTTCACTGCTGGACTCCATTTTATCTCCTACTGTGAATTTTCAGAATGAGTAGAATAATAAAAGGCATCTATAATGGAAGAGCTCTGAATGATTGTGAGTGTGAATGTGACTTGTAGTGTTGTGGTTTGCGTGGCTATTGGGACTAGAAAAGTTCATAAAAGAACATTTTTTAAATTCAATATTTTATAAAATGTCAGCAGTCACTTAACTTAGAAGCCTGCAGTGAAAATACAACGACCCAATAATTAATTAGGTCTACACGTCATAACCGTGAATATGATTCGGGGCTCTGGAGGGCTCGTCCTCGTTTGCTACAGCGGATGTACCACGGTTGACAAAATGCCTGAGGCTTTTCTGTCGCTCTCTGCCAGGTGTCTGAGCTGGAGCAGCCGATGGACGAGGGAGACGGAGTGGCACTGATGGATCCTGACTTTCCCGAGGACACGCTGCCAGAAAAACCTGCTAATGTGGTTCAGGTAGTCACACAGAGGGACTGGAACTTCCCAGACTGACATTTAAATCCTCATTAATCCTGTGCAAGCAGTTACCTGCCAGTTTAATGTGTGGCAGGATGTGTGAGAAACATTTTGTCCTTTTGTAATGTTTTTGTGCCAGAACAGTAATGAGCTCATGAGCTGAAACATTGGTGTCAGTACTTCTCAAACAATCATATTGCTGATGAATAACTTGAATCTCGTCTCCAGCCCATGTTCAGCGTGGCGGAGTACCATCAGCTGTTTGTGGGGACGGAGCGTCTGCGGTGCCCAGAGATAATGTTCCAGCCTTCGCTGACCGGAGAGGACCAGATGGGACTGATGGAGACGCTGCAGTACGTCCTGGCCAGGTAATAATACATTTCAGCAAGTTTGCTCACAAAAAAAACACATCACATGTTCATTATACAGCTTATGCACATAACAAACACACACACATGGGTCATATAAATTCACCTTTTTGTTTTTAACACACTGTTTTTCTCTTTTTTCTCTTGAAGATGACCCTTTAAATGTTACAACTCAAAGATATTGATGTTTTTCTTACTTCTTCTATGCTACATACAGGTATACTCCAGAGCAGCAGGAGGCGCTGGTGAGCAATGTGTTTCTGACAGGTGGGAACATGCAGTACCCAGGGATGAAGGAGCGAGTAGAGCGAGAACTGCTGGCGATGAGACCCTTCCAGTCACAGTTCAAGGTACAGCCTATAAACTCTTTAAAACTGCAGGTATCCTTATACTTATAAGATACATTTTTCTGAATGTACCACACATTTTCCTGTTGTCGTTAAAGCGTCTGAACCAATACATTTCCTGCTTCGTTCTTCATATGTAAAAGAAAATCTCCGGACATTTTCCAGTCTGAAAGTGATGTGAAGTAAGAGAAATTGAAAACCAGGCAGTCACTCTCCCCGGTTACGATGGCCAGACACTTTCCAGATTGGGATAGTTTAGTTAATCAGGAGCTAATCTGTTTTCAAATCAATTTAAACTCAACTGGCCGACTCCTCCCTAGGTGACCATGGCGTCGCAGCCGGCCCTGGGCGCCTGGTATGGGGCAAGAGACTGGGCCTTGGAGCATCCACCTGGAGCAGGAGCTGCAGAGGGATGGATCAGCAGACAGGAGTACGAGGAGAAAGGAGGCGAGTATCTGAGCGAGCACTGTGCCTCCAACGTCTTCGTTCCCATGAAGATCGTCAAGCCGCTTCCCGCTCGCCCCGCCGAGCCCTCCATGACCACGGCAGTTTCAACAGGAGCTTCTACCACTGTCTCCACGCTTACGCCTGCCCTGGCTCCCTTCTGTTCTACCGTTGCTGCTGATGTTTCTATGGTTACCTCATAAACTGAGATCTCTTATATAAGGAGTCTTATTTCAGAATCAAGTACAATAAGACTTTAGTCCTTGAGTCTGAAGAAATGAAGATCCATCCATCCATCTATTATCTATACAGCTTTTCCTGTAAGGGTTGAAGGGGGCCGCTGGAGGAAATCCCAGCTGACACTGGGTGAGAGGTGGGATACAACCTGGACCCGCATTGTCCCAACATACAGAGACAAACCATCATGCTCACCTTCACATCTATGGGCAGTTTAGAGTCTTGAATGAACCAACACCAAATCTGTCTTTGTACTGAGGAAGAGTACAAAGTAATATCAGCTGGTATTTAACCCTCCTCCCCCCACGACCCTCGAAGGATAATTGGTATAGATAATGGATAAATAGATGGATAAAACAATATGAGGTCAGAAAAATAAGGGGCGGCCACACACTTCCTGTGTGCTGTGGGTCTGCAGTGTGACCGCACCTCTTCCACCAGTCTATTTTTCTCCAGATACTTTTTTAACTTTGTGAATGGACCAGTTGTGGGTACAGCTTTCTTTTATTTTCATTATGTTGTTGAAAACCACAAGAGACTGTTCATATTGAATGGCCATCGAATGATCTTTAAAGGTCCCATTAGGAATATATGTGTTTTGTATACTGTAAATAGAATTTGTTTGTGTTTTCATAAAAAAAATGGATTTTCACTCATGGAAAAACGTGTTTGCTTTGAATGACTTTCTTGATTAAGTTGAACAAGTAAATGGCTCCAAATCTGGACCAATAAAAGCAACAATATTGTCATGGATACACGACAGCAGACGAGAGAACCAAGTTTTATTATTACTATGCAGCCTATAATTATACGGTGTTGCAGTGTAGTGTTTCACCACTAGATGGCACAGATTAACACTATGTCACTGTCCTCAGCCTCCAAAGAGTCAACTGAGCTCCTGTGTTGTGTGAGCAGCATGATCACAGTAGTAGATCCACTATACAGACCTCTAAAGTCCGATCTGATAGATGTTTTTCATGGGGTTTCATCTCATAGAGCTGCTGTGGTTTCCACGACTGCTATGGAACTAAATGAGCTTTGTTTTTAATGCAAGACTCTACACTCACAGTTTAATCTGCTTAATATTCACAAGAACAGCAATAACCTTTGACCCTTGATACTGTGGATTCATCATCATCATCATAATGATTAGAGTTGAGCTCACTCTGGTCTAATCTGAAGGTTTGGACTCGGACTGAAGGAGCCGGCAGGTGCAGGTACACTCACTCACACTCACACACTCACTCACAAACTCACTCACTCACTCACTCACGGCAGAGTGGGCCTAATCAGAGCCAAACCAGGCATGCGACTGCCGAGTGATTGGCTCAAATTTAGCAAAGCGGGATTAAATAGGAAAAACAAGACAATCTTTTATGCGTAAAAGTAACTAAAGAGGATTTATTTCTATGGCTACATTTCAGCAACGCTTTCCTAATGATATTACGGAGAAAAATATAACTTCAACTGCCTGTGCTGTTCGACAATAATTATGTTAAATGTTTTTTATTTCCATATGAAACATAGTCATCATGCTTGACCACCATTGTATCATAAAGTAGCAGTTGAATCATCTCTGGAAGTGTATTGATCAGAGGTATTTAGAAATACAGAGACACATTTGATAGTCACAATATCTGTGGTTATAATCTGCATTGTGATTCTTCTGAGACTTTTTTTTGATAAATCAAAAAGCAAACACACCCCACACAGGTGCTGATATGGTGCCGACTTACATCCGTGTTCACACCTGCTTCCTCCTCAACCTCTCCCCTCCTTATTTTCTCTGCTGTGTGCACTGTCACCTCGCTGCCGTGTCTGTGATGCACAAGTCAAATTTACTGCTCGGGCCAATAAACGTCATCATTAGGTGAGGTGGTTTCAAACAGCTCAGGGGATCCTGTAGAGACGCCATGTACATGCTGTGTATTTTTAAACAAGCCTGCACCCTGTTGGACCCTGTTTGGGCCCACAGTGTTGTACAGTGTCTAATTAGGGGAGGATTTATCTGTGAGCTGCAGTGTTGTAGGTCAGCAGGAACAGCAGACGGGGCCGAGCTCGTGTCACACGATCATGTATTTTTGCGTAAAACTTGTCAAAATGTCTGAGTAATGCATGTTCCCTTTCTCTTCCTCTCTTTCACTCTCTCTCTCTCCCTCTCTCTCAGTACAGATGGGTCTTCATGGTTACAGAGATTAAAATAGCCTGTTTGCAGAGTGTCTTGTTGGCATAGTTACATAGAAGTTACCAGGTAGAGGCAGGTTTTGAGTTAAATCCAGCCTGATGTAAGCCACTGTATCCATGTTTCCTCTGATCCAGTCTGTGCTAAAGAAAACCTTGTTTGAGGCTGGGAAGCCAGTGAGGGATCGTGTCATAAGTTATAGTGACTTTCACTTCATTAACTCCACAAAAGAGGTTTTCGTCTGTTTGTTTTCTTATTTAGCAAAAACTACTCAACCAATTACCATTACATTTTGTGGAGGGTCGGGGCATGACCCAAGGATGAAGACATTCCCCCATCCGGGGTGGATCCAGCATTTAGTTTTCCTTTCTTTTACATTGTGAGATATAGGGTGTTTTTCAACATTGTTGTTAAATTTCTTTGAAAGATAATCCATGGATCTTGATGAAAAAATCGAACATGTCAAGGGGACTGACATGAGTGCCGCAAATTGGTGCAGATCCAAATACAAATCATGGTTTAGTGAATTTAAATGGGGTTTGATTAGCCGACTGTTGGCATTGGTGGAGGTGACCTCTAGTAAGTGCTTTTCTAGTTGACGTACACTGTCGAAGGTGAATGGTAATGTGGCTGCAGCATGAACCTACATTTCGTGATCCCTTCTCAGCAAAGCTTACTGGATATGAAAATGTGTAACAATCATGTAAACAAGTATTTGTTTTATTTTGTCTTATTGTTTATTCAAGCAAAAGTTGCATCTACAAAATTTAACAATTTAAACACTCCTATGATGATAGGATGTGAAATAAATGTAATGGAATGAAAAGTACAGGGAATCACTCTGAGGTGTATTGCAGTGAAAGTAGCATAAAGTGATTCTCAAGTTAAGTACAGCCCTTGTGCAAATTGGTTGCTTTGCAGCACTGAAAATCATAAAAAAAACTATTTCGGGTTGAAGTGTCCATATGAGATTCCCGGACGTCTGATGCCAAATCAAGCAGAAGCAGATTACTCATCATGTTCTTCAAAGATGTCAAAGTTTGACAAACTCTTCATTGTCTTGTGGGAATTTGTGGCTCATCAGCTCAGTTCTGTTTGTCTGTTTCATCTCAAATGTCAGGGCTTCCCATGAGAACGATGGGAGCATGTGAAGACCCTGCTGATCCTTTCGACAACACTGGCCTCAAGGCATATTAAAGTGACCAAAAGATGATTTTTACATTTTCTGGACATGAACTGAAGTTTGACTGAAAGATTAGAGTCAGTCCAAAAACCTATGATCTATGTATGTGAAAATGTAGAATCTATCTTTTATTCATATGCAGACAGATGTTAATAGAGATGAACCAAAATGTCGTCTGGACCTAAAACACCTTTTGTGTGGAGAAAGATTTGTTTATGTTTGATATAAGAAAGTAGTTAAACTGTAAACTGTGTACAGTGAATGGAGTCTCTGGATATCTGCTGTTTACCCTGAATCATAACACTGATATGTTCCTTTAAAGTGCTTAAAACATAAACATAATTATGCTTTCATTTAATTATATCTGTTAAAGGGATACTCCACTCAAAATGTGTCTATTCCTGAGTATGAAACCCTCTAGTACAGTCGTTTTGAATGATTCCTACAAAACAGTTTGTAGTTTGCTGCATGTTAAATTAGCAATTTCCTCTCATGTGTCATGAATAGTTAGTTTAGCCAGAACCTTTGAAATACATTTATTTTGAACAGAATAGGTATTTGATTTGACTGTGGGGAAAGTTGACTATGTTGCAGGAGAAGTTTCTGTGAATGTTTCATACTTTTTTATACAACTGTGATAACTTTTAGAATCTTTTGTAACCCAACCTCAAACTTTTCAGAGCCACGTTTTCATCCTGACAGGAGGAGCTGTACTGTAGGTGTCTGATATTGAACAGGTAGACTCTGGATATAGTAAACTGTCAGGTTGGCTGCAGTTTAGCTCATAAACCCCACTTCCTCCATGTTAGTGGATGGGACAAACTAAAAAGTTAACGTTTCCAGGATATTTTGGCTTCATTTCTGGATAATGAGAGGCGTTGTCTGCCTTTTTCATCTTTAACACACATCTTGTGTCTTTACTGTCGTAAGACGTGAGACAGACGCCTGTAATTAATATTGAATCATCTCTGCAGTTGAAAACAAAGTGCTCCTGTGTCCAATTGAATTATAATTATATTATTTTATAGAATCATAGACACAGGTCCATTAGGTTTTCTCTGTTTGATGTAAACACACAGGTAAGTGTACATGTCAGTGTCAGTCAGTGACAGAAGAACTGCAAAACACAGCAGTTTGACTTTTGTAGCGTCTTTTGGCAGAGATTGTATGAAGTTTTCATCCAGGCAGAACCATGTGATGATTTCATGCAATGTTTTTCAGCTTTGACCCTTTTAGATGAGGATGTTTTCAATGGGATTAAGATCTGATAATGATCCAATCTGATCCCAAAAAACAAAAAAACAACGACCTGAGAATTAACTTTTAATTGATTTTTAAGGAACAACACATTTTTTTCAACCTCTCTCAGATGTGCGTTCAGGTCTGTGCTGACTTTCCTAATGCGCTGAAGTCCTAATAAGATACTAACATGGTGACTGTGGTCCGTAATATTTTTTGGAGTGTCACTGGACCTTGGTTTGCCAAGATAATCACTCCAGGAAACTGTAATCAGCTGGAAGTGGTTTTGAGAGAGAGACAAAATGAAAGGATTGTGGAAAAACAACAGACTTCTGTGCAGGTGTCTATGTTTTCAATTGAGGTCTTTCTTCATGTGTTTCTATTTTATTTTACCATGAATAGTGTCCCGCTGCATTTTAATGACTTGATTTTTGAGTTTGTGTTTAAATGTTGTTTTTTTGTGTTTAGAGCTTTACTCTTCTGAGATGGTATTTTATTCTCTTTATCTTTGTTGTCACAGTTTTCAAGTGAACTGTGTTTTTACTGTGTGTTTGGGCATATCTGTATACATAGTCTTTTTGCACTGTTATCTTTACTGATGTGTACAAACTGAAGAAGTTCATCCACACATACATGTATATCCCCCAGTGGCCTTTAAAAGGCCACAGAGTTTGTATGCTTTTCTATTTCCTCCATTCAGCTCCCAAAGGGACGAAAAGTCTTCAGTCTTGATGAAGGAAATGAGGGAGAACAGGCCTCGGAGTTCTCTGCAGGACAATACACAACTTATTCTGATCAAACATCCTGATATGACTAATGAGTTCCAAGGATGAAACCTTGATTTTCAAGTAGAAACTGTTGCACAGTCTAATCAGTCTAATCCCCCCAACGAGGGAGCAATCAGACATAAATGACCTCTTTCTCCACCCCCTCCTCCACTCCTCCCTCCCCATGCAGAGAACAACAGGTCCCAACCCTGTCAGTGCACAGCTCTGCAAAGCCTGTGCTTGTTGATAACAAGGGCCTAAATTACTGACTTTATAATAAAATCATTTCTTCCTGAACTGGAGAGATGATATTTCGGACAGCTGTAGAGCATGCTAAAAGGCACCCCGGCGTAAGTAATCTTTATTTACTTCCTATTTTTTGGTTTTTAAATGTTTTCATGTTTTTTGCAAAGTGGTAATTACCCTGTTTTCAAAGTAAAATGCTTAAACATGTGGATCAAGTTAGATCAGGGAACCAATCAAAGTGTCTGAACTGCACAATTTCCTTAATTTCATTCATGAAAGTATAATAAAATAAAACAACCAGGCAGAAATGTCTAATCAACATGAAAATGAATGAAATGTGGATGTGCTACACTGAATGCAATCAGCTTCTGACCAGCTCCTGTATTTTTTTATTTTGTTTCATTTCTATTCTGTCAGAGCAGTGCACATTAACTACATTAATATCAATGTAAATACAGTTAGGTTAACTCTATAACTTTTGTAGTCCCTTTTATTAGTCCCTGTATTGAGTGGATCTGTTTTACTGTTACACACAGAATAAAGAAATGTGATGTAAATTAAACTGTATGCAGCAGGGCAGCTTACTGAAGCTAATTTGCAGCCCCTGCACCCGGTAAGTCTTTTAAATTCCGATCAAAACTCAAGTTTTATAGCACTAACACATTGTCAAAACCTTATTAGAGTGTTGGTAAATGTATTAGTCAAACTAAGAGGCAAAAATCTTATGTTGTATCATTTCATTTTTATTCAGTTGCTTTGGTGTCTCATTTAAATTCAAGTCAAACTGAGTCTTTTTAAACTCTGGGACTTTTACAAACCACCCAAATCTAAACTGACAAAAAATCTCAGCATTTGGGAAACGAGTAGTTGGAATGAAATAAATATAAGTTGTCCCTGCAGGGGACGGGATTACCTCTGCTTTTCTTTTTTTTTTACCACCTCTGCTGTCAGAGAACAGAGTGACAGAGTTTTAACTTCTTGTCATCAGCGTCCCAGGAGAAGGACACAGCGAGAGAGAGACACTGCAGGGAAGAAATCCCTATGAGACTCCACCAGAGCTCCTTAATATCATCAGAACAGACTAACAGGCAGAGAGACAGACAGCAAGAGAGAAAAAGGGAGAGAGAGAGAGAGAGTAGCTGCAGGGAGCAAATCCCTGTGAGCCTCAAAAAGCTGCAAGTTACAACAGACCGACAGACAGAGATGAGACAGACTGTTGAAGCCAGAGTCAGACGGGACCACACACAGCACGGAGACGGACAGACAGATGGAGAGTTTATCAGATAGTTTGCAGGTGTGTCCAAATCACCCACAACTTAAAGTATATAAAGTGGAAAAGGTTTAGATAAACACAGCCCTTTCCTCATATACTGTCCATTGCTGCAGCACCTCTTCTCAGCCTCTGTCTGAAAAGCTTGGTTTTAGCTTCTGTCTCTTTAAGCCCCCCCTCCTGATAATGAACAGTCTGCTCTGATGTTGTCAAGGGGCTCCATAGCGTCCCCCAAACACAGAGTCAAGTTGGGATTATTAAAGAAACCCTCCCAGTACGTTTCACATGAAGAAACAATAACTGGTTGACATGTGTATCATATTTAGACCAAACCGTAAACCCATGCACCAAGAAGCCAGACATTTTGAAATTAGTCGACACATCTCATCTGTAGGTTAAACACTGTATGAACCTATAGAGATAGGAGACTATTTGTTGAAATTAGCATATCATCTTTATTCATGTAGGGTAGCTGTCGGAGCATAACGGTGTTGTACGGCAGTTGGCTTAACAGTAAAATGAAAATGCACAAACATGGATAAAACAGACATCAGGCCACAATGTGCAGGTTCAGTCAAAATTAGTTCGATGGTAAAACACAACTTTTACAGGATAAACAAAAAAAGATGTCATGTTTAAAATTTACACTTACTGGTAGGGAATTTATTTTATGTAAATATACTCCATACTTGAATGCTGAGCACATTTAGGTTTGACTGTGTAACCAACCAACCAACCAACCAACCAACCAACCAACCAACCAACCAACCAACCAAAACTAGCCAATCAACTAACCAACCAACCAACCAACCAACCAATTACCAACCAACCTGCCAATCAACTAACCAACCAATCAACCAACCAACCAACAACTAGCCAATCAACTAACCAACCAACCAACCAATTAACCAACCAACCTGCCAATCAACTAACCAGCCAACCAACCAACCAACCAACCAACCAACCAACTAGCCAATCAACTAACCAACTAACTAACCAACCAACCAACCAACCAACCTGCCAGCCAGCCAACCAACCAATCAAGTGTCAATCAGAGAGTCGTATTGCCTCTGGCAGTTTTCGATTTCTGAAAAAGTCAAAATAAACTAGAATACCATTACATTTAAGAAGTGTAACCTTTTGATTTTCTCTCTCTCTGCCTTCAGCTCATCCCCCAGTTCTTCTTCATCTGTTTGGGACTAGGCGGTGCGGCTGTGTATCTGTTCCGCTTGGCCAGAGGACCCTATGTTGTGTAAGGTCCTTCAAAATATTCAATCTGACTTATGATATTATGCAATAAAAAAATGAGTGTGATGACAAAAATGTGTGATGTCAGTATGATTCTTGCTTCTTTCATGGGCATTCAAATTGGAACATCTGTATTTTCTAATTGTTAAACATCGTTTTTTTGGATCCAGTGCCTCACTGAGCACAAAGAATCAGCTGACAACTTGTCAATAAACGTGTTAAGACACCGGTTAAGTTCTGTTTTCACATTAATAAGGAAATATTCCTTTTAGCCTCATTAAAGTCAGACTTCATTCCTGTCAGATTGAAATGAAGATGTGTTATCATTTTAATGAGGCTTGTGGAGGGCAGACGGACACTTTTCACCATGATTAAACACAGAGATCTGTTTTCTGAGTGTTGCTGACCACAGGGTGCCTGTGCTTGGTCTCATTCCTCCCTCCACCCGCCTCTTGTTTGGACGTCCTCTCCTCCCGCTGCTATCCAAACTGTTGATCTGCTCATAATGATACTCCAATAACAGCACAGCACAGCTAAGTGCTTTTAAGAAGAGCGCACGGGATGGTGCACCGCTGCAGGTCTTTCATCACTTCTTTACAGCAGCTGACTGTTTACAGGCTTGATGAAATTATGAGAGCGAGCGTCCTGGTGGCGGCACAGCGGGATTAAAGCACGCACTGTGCGCTGAGTTTGAATGTGACCCTCAACTTCTGTTTTATCTTATTTTATTTTTTATTTTGTGTGCTATCTAACTAAGCAGGGATGGAATAAAGCAGCTCTCAGGGGTATCAGTATCAGCGGGGGGATGAATATTGGCGTGCTAGTTCTGAAATGAGAGCTTTGTTCATGTAGATCAGATTCTTAAACAGCCTGACACGATGCCAGTTTATCTGAAGTTTGTTCATTTGTTTGTGTTTAGCTGGAACAAGAACAACAACCCTGAGCCTTGGAATAAACTTGACCCCACATATCAGTACAAGGTAAATAAAGACACAGCGTTACACACTAACTATAATCTACATTTTTGTTTGGATGCAGATATTATAACATCGAGATTCTGTTTCTTTTGATCTTCTTCTTCCTCAGTTTGTCGCCGTCAACACAGACTACAAAAACTTGAAGAAGGATGGACCTAAGTTTTAAATCAGAGTTTACACGTCTTAGAAAATCCTAATCCAGGGTCAGATTCATCCAGCTCCTCTCCTCATCCTGGGTCAGGCTCCTTAAACCTAAAGTGTCACTGGTGATAACATGGTAACATTGATAATACAAGTGAGATTGTCACATAATAATTCAATGTATCACATATGATTCATGTATGTACATTCTTCCTCCATGTCTAAACCTTCCTGGTCTGTTTTGCTCATAAATCATAAAGGACACTTAGTATTTTGTTAACTATGCCGCAGGGTTTTAGAAGTATTAATGCATTCATTTTTCTCTTGGCATCTCTCACACTCTGATGTGCTTCTCTAAGTTTTTTGTTCTCATTTTCAGTGTCTGAAGGTTAAATGCAGAACAGTGTTGCTTCTGCCGCTGAGAAACTTGTGTCTCATATTCTTCAAGTGTGGAGCTTTTAAATGTACAAACTTCTTATTAAATTACACTTTACCCTGCTGCAGCTCACTGGAGTTAATGAGACTGAATTGCACGTGTTTCTTCTGTGTTTAGCAGCCTCTAATGTCCACAATGTCTCTGTAAGCTATGAAAATGGTAGTGATGCATAAACAAAGCTGTATTCTTTCAATAAAGAAACCGTCAGATTCATGTTTGGATGAGAGTATTATTCATCACACACGCACACACACACACACACACACACACACAAGTTTTTTTGTAGTTATCCTTATTTGGACTTTGCTTTGCTTTGACTTCCATTCATTATGGACAGCTCAACCAAATTCTTATCCCTAACATTAACCATGCTCACTACAGGACTAACCCTAAGCTTCACCTAACCACGTTTCACATCTTACATCTGATCTTAACCGGGACCTCTGAAAATTAGGTTTTGCCTAATTACGACCAAGCTTTGGTCCCCATGAGGTTTACTGGGGTCTTCATGAGATACACTCACACTCACACACACACACACACACACACACACACACACACACACACACACACACACACACACAGACAGGTGACTTTCACCTGCACGGCACACAGTTAGATAAGGATCTTTTTCCACTTCGTATCAGTATCAACTCTGATGGAACAAATCCATCTGCAGTGCAGCTATCACTTTGCAGCCTGATGATTGGTGCTTCTACGACCACCTTTAGTGCAGTGTGTGTGTGTGTGTGTGTCTCCATGTGCAACAGTGTATGTGTGTGACAGCAGCCCTGTGTCTTTGATCATTGGCAACAGTGGCAGGATGTTGAACAGTCCCTCAGCATGGCGTTGATGTATGACAGCAGAGCACACTGTGTAAAACCTGAGCACACACACACACACACACACACACACACACACACACACACACACACACACACACACACACACACACACACACACACACACACACACACACACACACACACACACACACACACACACGCACACAGTCAACATCCAGGTACTAATGTGTCTGCAGTTTGCAGAAACAAGCACACAGAGCACACGTAGGATGAAAATGAAACGGTCTTGATCCATTAGGAACGACATCTGTGAAGGTTTAATCTTTAAAAATAGCCACATAAAGAAGAAAAGATGGTTACAGACTGAAATTAAATAAACAGTAAAGAAATCAAACCTCTGTTTCTTCCATTCTTACTTTGTTGTGAACTGAATACTGAAAAAAGTGCTAATTCAAAAATGATCCTGCAAATGAAGAAAGATTATGTTAAAACTAACATAAATCTGTGGGAACGCTCATAATTTGTCAGTCCATAACTTCAAACTCCCTCTCTCACGCTTTATTCTCTTCCTCAGTAACTACCTCACTACCTCTGAAGGATAAATGAAACAAACTTTTCGAATTTTTACAGTTACTCTGAGCTTTGTTCAGTGAAGGTGAGATTCGTGTTTCATCCTCTTAAGAAACCTCAGACTCTCCTTCGGCTCCGTGCTCGTATTCATCTCAGTCGGCTGTGGGCTCTCCGCCCCGTAACGCAACAAAACGAGGGAATGAGGCGAGAATAAGAATAACGTAGATCCCCCTAAAAAAACATCCTTCTTGTGAACGCAACAGGGAAAGTTGCAGCAACAAGGAGAGGTCTGGTGACCTCGAACGATGGAAAATGTGGGATCAAATGATTTCCCTAAAGGATATTCAAAGGCCTAAAGATTAACACACACACACACACGCACACACTGCGTCAAAGGTGTTGTCAGGTCATGAGAAACAGACACAGAGATGAAGCGGATGAGTCGTTATTTGTGTTGTGATGCTGCATGTGTGTGTCTGTGTGTCCTTGTGTGTTTTCTGACGACAGAGCTGAGAGCTGCCCTGACCTTCGACCTGTGATTCAGCTGTTCACTCTCTATGGAGGGGACACATTCCTCTGGCAGAGGCTGAAGCAATACATTTCAAACTAAAGGACGGATCTTAAAAAGACATCTGACAAAAACAAAAGCTCCTTCAGTTCTTCAGTGAAACAAATATTAAGGCAGAAGTGTAGTGCTGCACTATGAAGCACTTTGTGTCTAAGAGGAAACATCATTCTCTGAAAAAGACATTAGAACATCACTGACTGCAGGGAGCACACATCAGGAAGCATTTAAATAAATCGAGACGCAGCTTCAGAAGGTTTTTCTGTAGACAGTGAAGGACACTGGTGTTACATAATGTAATAATCTTCTCACGTATATAACGAAGTGTGTTTATTAGCATTACTAATATGGTAAAGCAGGGTGACTTAAAGAGACAGTAGCACAAAAATACAAATTGGCAGGAAACAGCTGAATGAAGATGTTTTTCTCTTTGGCTCCGACTAATCTTCATGTCAGATCTGTGTCTTTTATCTCCTCTTTCTGAACCAAAGTTGACAGAGAAAATGGAGGAAATGCCTGCAGCTTAACACGGATCAGTGTTTACAGAATCTCAAGTCTTCTCCTTCCTTCGACTGTAAACATAAATCATTTTCCTGCCTCTCTATCAAGTGTTACACAGCAGCAGGGTTTCACGTACCACAGTGAGACCAGTGCAAGTGACAACAGAGAGATTTATTCCAAAAGTCAACCAACTTCTATTCAGACTTTTTATTTCAATTTTGCAAATCCTTAACAATTACAAATCAAAGTGTAGGTAAAGTATGTGACATTAGTACGTTTTACCAAAAGAATTGGAGTTTGTATAACTGTTTGGATATCTGGTTTGTGATGTTGTGGGTGCAAACCGGTGTAAACTGTGAGTGTGTTTCAATTCCCAACGCAGCTGCTGTGAGTTTCCCAGGCTCCGGGACAAAGCCTGACGTCGACAAGGGCCCTTAAAAGAGTTTGGTGACAAAAAGCCAAATACATAAGTAGAATTACAGTCGTCTATTAGCTGTCCTGTCTCTCAAGAGGAAACATGTCCATATATCAACTGCCAGATAATGTACAGCAGAGTACAGTATTTTATCAAATGAATTCCAACTTCATGTAAATGAGTAGCATTATCAATCTTGTCATCAAACAAACAGTTTCCCACACTTAGTAGTTTCAAACATTACTTTTCAAAGTAGTCCATCTTTTTTGCCCAGCACTGTAATAAGTAGTCAAAGTCTAATTATTATATATTTCTGCTGAATGAGATGCTAATACAACTAAACCTGGCAGTGTGATAACCTGCTGTAACATCCTTTCATTATTATGGTATCGCTTCATAAGGAGCATAAAACACAGAGGTAACACTTTACCATGAGTTTCCTTATTTAGCATTAATCAGCACTATATGAGTATTTGATAATTGAATTATAACGTGTTATAATTTAGCTATGTTGGGACATGTTTAAGTGTTTTACTAAATAATCACTAGCATTTTAAAAAAGCCTCTGTTTATAGGTGCCCAAAGAATGAGTTATGGTTGGACATATAAATTCTTATATATGTAATACAACAATATAATACAGCCTTTACTAAGTTATTTAATTATTAATAACCATCATTATTATTATTATTACAACCATTAAAAATAATAAATGTGTAATACTGGAATCTTCCTTTTATGTAAGATAAAATAACATTATGACCAGTCTTAATACTGACACATGACATTAGAGCAGGTCTGAAGGATCCAGTATGTCCATGGGGTCGTGAGGGGGTGTTGTCAGTGGTCAGTGAATCCTGGCATGGGGAAGGGTCTTGAGAATAGCTCCACCCGCTGGCGGAGCTCTGAGATGCGTGACACTGTCTTTGGGTCCTGCAGCAGGAAGGACCTGAAGCTGGCCAGGTTTCCTGTTGAGAGAGGGATGAAACATCAACAACAGAAACAAGCCTTTGGTTTTAGTCGTATCAATCAGTCTAAAAATATCCTTCATTGCTGTAAAAAAATATATATAATATTGTGAAGGTGTCCCCAGCATGTGCTTGGAAACCTGTGTCTACCATTACCACCATACCTCTACCATTCTCTCTGGATAAATCATGAGTTTACAAAAAGCAAAGAAATCCCTTCCTCTTCTTCACCCACCAGTCTTCTTCTTCACATCCAGTGCGATCTGAATCCCTTCATCAATAAATTCCACAACCTTCTTGAAGTCTGTCTCGTTGAACTGTCGGGACGTCAGAGCTGGAGTTCCTGTGAAGAAAACAACAACAGATAAAAGAAAATTAAGAATTTTAAAAAAGATTTCACAGTTGAGAAAGTTGATGAGGAGGTGAAGACTGGTGCAGTTGAGAGAGACATGCTGACTCATGAGTGACAGGCTGACGGACACAGAGACGAACAGACAGACGAAAGCTATAAGACAGACAGGCAGAGAAGAAAGGGTCCAATATCATACAGGTAGGAAGACTGACTGGTTGACAGATTCTGCACAAACAAGCTACTGCAGTGCTCATCACCAAGAATAATCCATTTACACACACATCCTGCACCAGCTTTCATGTTTTTATCTAAGTACCGAGCCTGAGTCCTCCTGGAGTGAGGGCGCTCTTGTCTCCTGGGCAGGTGTTCTTGTTGGCGGTGATGGACGCCAGCTCCAGGACCCTCTCGGCCCGAGCCCCGTCCATCCCGCAAGGTCGTAGGTCAACTAAGACCAGATGGTTGTCGGTTCCACCTAAGAGGAAGAGGAGGAAGAGGAGGAGAGAGACTTTCCTCAAAATGAATGATCACAGTGATTTAGAGGATCTCTCTGTCAGGGACATGGAAAGACAGAAAAACAATATTACTTACAACTAATTCTGAATACAGAATCAGTGGGAAAGATACAAAACTATAAAGAAAAGTGTTGACTCTAACCTTAACCCTGTGTATGTGCATGTACAACTAAACAAAAAAACCACATGACCTGCATCTTAATCATCAGAAGTTGCTTCTCTACCTGACACCAGGGTGTAGCCTCTCTTCAGCAGAGCGTCAGCCATGGCCTTGGCGTTCAGCAGCACTTGACTGATGTACTGTTTGAACATGGGAGTGGACGCCTGCAGAGAAAAATCCCAGTTACAGAGTCCACACCAGGACACTCCAGATAGGAATAAATGATTTATATATGAGCAACTGAAATTACGCTGCAGTTTAAAATGATCTGCAGATTGGTTTCCCCAGAGCATTTAATCTCCTCTAGGCTTTTGTTGAATTTTTCATGTAAAAGTAAGTTGGACCTGTTTTAGGGCGACGGCCACCCCGGCAATGGCGTGGTTGTGAGGCCCTCCCTGAAGCGAAGGGAACACGGCAAAGTTCACCCTGTCCTGGAGGTCGTAGGTCACCTCCCGACCTTTGTTATCCACAGAGCGCACGCCTTTGCGGTAGAAGATCAGACCGGCCCTGCAGAGTGGAGAGAGAGAGAAAGAACGCAATGCTTGACATTTTAAAAGGGAAAATAAACTTGTCCTGTCCTCTTGAGCTTATCAAAGTCCCACGGTATCCAGGCCCTCACCTCGCTCCGCGCAGGGACTTATGGGTAGTGGATGTGACCAGGTCAGCATGGTGGAAAGGGGATGGAACAGCCCCTGCTGCCACCAGGCCGCTGATATGAGCCATATCTGCCAGCAGGTAGGCTTTCAGCTCCACACACAGCTGCAACACACACAGTCAGAGACAATAAGTGAAACCAGCCATCGTTTGGAAACGTTTCCTTGGACACACACATTTTGTGTTTCCTACTTTTAATGTTCTACGTACCTTCTTCATGCGAGCGTAGTCGATGAGGCGAGCGTAGGCGCTGGTTCCTGCGATGATAAGTCTGGGCCTGAAGAGCCGGGCCGTCGTCTCCAGCCGCTCATAATCTATGAGACCTGTTTTGGGCTGAGATAATAAAGGTGGACACTTCGATGCAGGAAAGGTTGATATCTTTTCAGCTAGGGAGGTATTATTTCCCCCCACAGACTTGCTTTGACGAATATGATTCAAATCTTTATTCCTATTCACCAAAAGTCAAATCATGACTCACATCCAGCTTGTAAGGCATCGACTCAAAGTAGATGGAGGTGGCCGAGATCCTCTTGGCATCTGTCATGTAGCCATGGGTAAGGCTGAAATGTTGCAGAATGGACATTATTTGAGTTCAGCATGTTCAGCGGAGGGTTCATGTGAGGTTTTCTTCAGCACTGAGTGTGAACTTGTTCTGACTTGTCGAGCTCCTGGTTTCTCTTCCATCTCACCAGGATATTTACATCATCAGATTTAGCACAAATGATGAAACACATCATATTCATCCTTCCTTTAGTCCTACCCATCTAGTATTTGTCTGATTATCTAGAGACTCAATATTACTTATACCTTATATACCATATTATATTTGTGGTGGCTGTGGCCCTGGAGGTATTGCGGGTCGTCCACTAACCTGAAGGTTGGTGGTTCAATCCCAGTCTCCCCCATTCCACGTGCCCCAATTGCATAATACTGCATATTTACAGACCGTATTTCCTTCTCTTCTGAGAGGAAAATTACAGTTACATGTTTGACAGGCTTCATTGTTCTGCCAATGTCAATTATACTGCCAATGTCAAATGGCAGCAACTGGTAATGTAATAGATGTCAGACATTTAATAAAATCTCCATCTAAAAGTACTAAGTAGGACTTAATAAATACATTTTACCCAATTTTTACATTTTCCTCATTTTATAAGTATTAACTTTTGCTTATTCTTGTTGAAGAAAAATGTTATTCAACAGAATTTAAGTAGATGTTATTTTCAGTTTTTACAGTGATGGCATTATAGAAAGATGTTGACTCACTGTCCTCCGTCAGGCAGATCCAGGCCCATGATGCGGTCATGAGGCTGAAGTACAGATGTGTAGGCTGCAAAGTTAGCGGGGGAGCCGGAGTATGGCTGGACGTTGACGCCCCACACACTGGGGTCCAGACCAAAGGCGTCGAGCGCTCGTTTCTGACACAGCAGCTCAATCTGATCCACTACCTCTGCACCTCCATAGTACCTGTTACACACAAAGGCCTCCATTACCTTCATTCATTTGATGGGATAAATGATGAAGAATGTTGTATTAATATTAAATTAAAATCTGAATATTCTTAAAGTATTTCCCTGTGTGTTGAAAATATCTATATTTTTTAAATATTGTGCTTTATTATTTATTTTATTTTTTAAGAGCACCAAATCAAATTGTTATATGTTTATAGAACAAAGTGATAATAATTTTGAATTGTTTCATATTGTTTCATATCATATCACATATTGTACTGTATCATATTATATTTTGTCAGATTGTGTCTAACATCATTGTATCATATTTTGTGCTGTCATGATATTTTATCGTTTTGTGTTGAATTGTGATCTGGGAGTAAAATTAACAACACAAGTCCACTTAACTGACATTTGATGAAACTTTTCAGAAGCCCTGGATTCATTGGGATTCTGATCATCTTTTGAAGCTCTGTAATTTTGGTCAGTGTGTGCATTGAGGAAAGTTCATTGTCCTCGTAGTTACCTTTGTCCTGGGTAGCCCTCAGAGTATTTGTTGTTCAGACATGAGCCCTGGGCCTCGAGCGCTGCACGGCTGCAGAAGTTCTGACAGGACAAACAAGCTCAGAGTCAGGATCCAGAACAGCACACTGTTTCTTTTCTATCAGGCTTAAATATTCAGAACAATGTCCCCATATAAATGTAAACTGGATAAGGGTGACTGAAGATCTGTTTCAGCGAGGACCCGGCTACACAGAACAACCACAGTCTAACTCTAGTTATCCTGCAGTCTGTTTTAGTTTAGCATTTCTCTTATAAACACCAATTATATAAAAAAAAAAAGACACGTTCCAGAATCAGAGAAGGACAAAGCTATTTAAATCAGTTACATTTGTTGCATTAATCTTTACAAAAGGTCAATCATTGCGGAAAGCTGAAATGAGCTCATTTAAAAATAACTAAATATTGGAGGTAGTCAAAATTAATGGATGAATATGGCGAAATCTGTCAAAAAATTCCTCCATATTCACTCTGCCTGATCCCCATAGGGCTCGGGCAAGATGTCAAATCTCCCCAGTTGAGAGTCAGAAGAGAGATGGAGCTGCAGAAAGAAAAGGAAATGAATGTAAATGAATTTTTCCTTCGGTCTCAGTGTTTTTTCCCTACTCTCACTCCTGCACAGCCTCTCTCTCTATCTGTCTCTCTCGCTGTCCCCCTCTGCCTTGTTATTATACTAAGCCTGCCTCTGTTCGGGAACCCGAAATCATAGCTGCCGGATTTCAAGCCTGTCCCCCGTGTGACATGTGTCTCTCTAGGACATTTTCAAAACTCTACCTTAACACACAGTAGCACACTCACACACACACACACACACACACACACACACACACACACACACACACACACACACACACACACACACACACACACACACACACACACACACACACACACACACACACACACACACACACACACACACCTCCTCTTCTGTCTCACTGTAGATCAATGGCAGAAATCAGTGCAGGAACCTACTGGGATCATTTGACTGCTCCTGAAGAAAAGACGCAGACTCTCTGTTGGGAGTCAGCCTGCGACGGCGACTGACTGACTGGCAGCACATGAGCAAAAATATGAAAATCTTTTAGATGTCATTGTGACTGATGGTGCTGGATTCATAATTGCTAGAGAATAAAGGAATGAAAGCTCCCTTCTTTTCTCCACAGCTTCCACTTAGATGGAATCAGTAACTTTCACTTTTCACAGGGGGAGAATGTTCAAGAAATCTCTGTGAAGAAAAACAGATCAATTCTAAAAACTGCAGCTCTGGTGACATTTGGTTATACGGCTGGATGGGCTCCTCCTGTGTGTCTTTCTTGCCTTCTGTCTCACACACAACATCTTTAACATGTCTGTCCAAAGAAAACCTCATGAGATAATCAGTCTTAATGTCTTTATCATCTTCTATATTTACAGGTTGGGCAGCTGCTTTCACAGAGAACAATTAAAACTAAGCATTAAATGAAATGCTGTGCAGGTAATAAGAAAAACTGTGATTACACAAGAGTTACATATTGAAATATATTTGTATATAAATTCACTGACTATGAATTATCCCTGTTTGTCACAGGTGAAGCCTCAACAAATTTGCATCATGGTTGACAATTAAGTTAAATTAATCCACGTATAACCTGTACGATCTGAGTGATTTCACCCACAGATGATATTTATGTTATCACCTTGTGTAAAATTAAAGCATGTATTTGCTTGATTTGCCTTTTATATTGAGAAGAGCATGTGTGAGACATGGAATGTACATAAAGATGGACTCCACTTCCTTCCACTTTCCAGAAATATAAAATATTCCAGATACAAACAGTGCCATCTTGTGCATTTAGAGACAGAGGTCCTCGACCAATCGTGAGTTAGTCTCAGCTGTCAATCATGACGTTTTGCCGCATTTTTGTAGCATCAACCTGACTCTCCAATATGACCTCATCACTATCAATTACTCTCCACTGCTCAGTTTCAGTTCAACTCAACTTCATGATCAGTGATTTCAAATCTAGTATTTGAATTAATATTCAATACTAAATGTAACAGTAAATGAAAATCATGAAGCTCAAACTGATGATGAAACATAATAAATCTCCACTCACTTCTACTACTGCTTCTGCCCCTGTCTTTTTTTATTGTTGGCTCTCACCTCTGATGCGATGAGCTCCAGGCCGCGACACTGCCGGTCCTTCTCCTGCTGCAGGAGGCTCCACATCTCTGGGTCATCCTGGGCCAGGCTCTCCTGCCCCGTCCAGCCACTGGAGCTGCTGAGGCCTCGCCTGCATGACTCCACAGTGGTTTGGCAATCTCGGCCCAAACATCCCGAAACCCTGGGGAAGAGGGGCTGCAGCGTGGGGGCAGTGGATACACAAGAAACACAAGAGTCAGAAAATATTTATCCACTTTCTGATGGTTGTCAAACTGTTCTCTGCCTCAGACTTGCGTAAGTCTGATTTGCGAAGAGCCTGAATAGATTGTTCTGCTCTTCATCGCTTATAAATCCTAAATGAGGAAACTGATACCAAGTCACAGGATCTGATGCAACTCTCCATTGTGCTGTAAGCTGTGAAAGGTTGAAAAGTTTCCAGAGTGGTCTTGTTTTGTTGTTATTGTCTAAGATTGCTCCTTTTGTGTCTTTTGAGAAGCTCATGAAGAGTACGCCTGTGCACAAACACTTTCATCACTCAAAATTATTGTGCTTTGCACCGGGGGCTTTGAAACAAGGGAGCTGGAATAATGTGTCTTTTGATGTTCTAAACAATCCATTATTTGAAAGGCAGTGAAAAACCAAATGTGTTATTCAGTGGAGCGGTTATGGAAAACCTTGGACATGAAAAGTGTAATGGGGAATATAGCCAGACAAGCCGTGACGTGGTTATCAGGGTCGTGTTTGTTGAAAGCAGCTTGTACCTGCGTGATAGTTACATAACTATGTTTTACTTTGGCTTAATACACAGTTTACTATTCAAGCATAAATATATGTTGAAGCAAGTCTACTTTCATCTTTTGTGTTAATTATGTTCTCTAAGCTGTGACTATATTACGTTTTGCATAAAGAGCCGACTGCACAGTCAATTTTCCTCCAACAAAAAATGTTCTGGGACAAACAATGGGGCTCTTTTCTCTTCTAACAACCTGATAACCACAGTTATCAGACAAACATGGTTACACTTATGCAACTGGACCAAGCCACCGAAAATACCAAACAAAAAAAACACACAATGTGCATTTTCAAACCAGTCTCTGTCAGGGTAGAGGTGAGCTGAGGTGACAAGACTGACCTAGTTTGTAGAAATGAGTGATTTGAGTAAGACAAAAGAAGATTTAACACAGACACACGTGGGATCTGTGCAAGCATTTAAAAAAATTCTGTAAAATAAGTATAGTATCGAACAAACCTACTTACCCAAAATGTCTTCCGGAGCATGAAGGAAAACATGTCTGTCACAGCAGAGCGCTGGGAAAACACAAACACTCTCATGGTGCAAAGGTGAAAGTAACATCACAACTGGAAGTGAGCCAAGGACACTGGTCCCTGATAAAAGGGATTCAAGTTGTAAATCATATGGTTCACGTCTTTGAAGGAAGAAACATACCAACCATTGTTACTGTGCACATTTCATTTCATTGAATAAAAACCTTTTGTCAGTTCATTTGTACAAAACTACGGATAATTCTGTCCCTGAAGTCTCAACTGGAGATGTACATTTTGTTTTATTAATGAGGCAAGAAATCACATTTTTCAAATAGCAAATATTTTGGATTTAAAGTCTTCACATCTATTGATACATATTCAAAGAACAAAACTCAATAAATCACTATATACGAAGTTAAATATAACATGGAGCTGTTCAGTGGGTGAGTGTCGTTACAACACAAAACTCACATTTTCAAACTCACTATAAACATTTTCTGCTATTAACCCATTGGGCTCTACTGTAACAAATAAGCATAATGGTCTGAAGCACAGTCTCTTAATGAATGGTGGGTGTTTTTTGTGTGTGTAACATGCCACATTGCACTGGGTATAAGCTAGAAATCAGTTTTGGCTCAAACTGCTCTAATGTGTTTAACATCTTAAAAAACAGTATATTTGAAAAGTCAGTGTTCGACGTCTCAGATTCAGCTTTACAGAGTCCATCATCCAAAGTGCTGCTGGTTCTGCTCCGTCTGATGGTTGTGGTCTGGACAGATTTTCTGCACCAGCCTGTAGTCGGTGCCGGTGAAGGCGATGAAGATGCATATAACTTTAAAGGGCTTGGCGCAGATCCAGGCCGCCTGTGACTGGGTGTTCTCTGAGTAGCACGTCTGCCCCGGGTTGTACAGGCAGGGCTTGGTCTTCTTAGACCGGTTGGTTCTCTGGTACTCAATCCTGCAGTTGAGTTCGGTCACCATCATCACATCCGGCTGCTGCTGCTTCTGCTGGTCGGGAGGGGTGGAGCTGGTGGAGTGAGGCAGGCTGTGGTTCGAGGGCGTCACTTCCGGAACCAGGACTGAGTTTTTGGTGTGAGCGCTCTGAGTCACAGGATGCAGAACTTCCCAACCCACGGCTTTGGAGGGCGGGACGATGCTGACGGATATGTTCCCCAAACGGGAGGAGTTGTGGCGGAAGTAGACGCTGAAAGTCCCGTTGATGTGGTCCACGATTTTCCCCGTCACCAGGAGGCTGAACTTGACTGTTTTCACGTTGAAGTAAAAATCCCCCCAGCCCAGGATCTTCTTGGCCTTTGTGGATGTTTTAGCAGGAGATCTGGGAGCAGGGCGGTACAGATACTGATCCAAGGCCTGGGAGAAGTTCTGCGGCCAGCCGTACGGGCCGAGCGAGCCGTAAGCAGGCGTTTTGTGTTTGGTGGAGATGATCTGTAAATCTTTGGAGATGTGTTTCACCTTCAGTGCAGCTCCCACGGCGTCTTCTCTTCCTCCTCCCCCCTCCCTCCACTGTTGGTCCAAGGGATTCACTGTTTCTTGGACCTGCAGAGAAGAATCAAAACATAAATAACGAGCTGTGACATTTGGTTTGTAGAAAGTAAAGTAGATCTGGTTGAAAATGTCTTGGTTAGATTATAACAATTAGATGTCGTAATATTAAACTTTATTTCCACAAATAGCTTCTCTGTTACTGTGGATACCAAAAAAATAGTCTCTATCAAATCTTCTGACAGTGTGTATGTGTATCATCCAGAGTTATGCATGGGAGCACTGACATGTTGCTGTCAACCTTTGCTGTGAGCACAACAAACACAACAATTCTGAGATTTTTGAGATGAAAATCTCGAAACTAATTTCTTCACATGGCCAGGTCCAGGTGATTAAAACATTTTTAGGGTGAAAAATACCATAATGTATTGTTTCTGCCTTTGTTTGCTTTTGAAGGAATTTCAACATAACTTCTTGTGGACAGATTTCTTTGATTTCTTTTAATTGTATTTATAGACTTTTTGGTTTTTGGATTTGTGTCTCTGTTGTTTGCTCCTTGAGTTGAGTTGTGTTTTTTCTGTTGTTGCACGGTCAGTGTTTTATTTTGTTACATACCCTTGTCTCTCATTTCAGTGCACTTCACTTCCTGCCTTTGTCTGCTGTCCCTCCTTCAATGATAACCTGCCCCCGCCTTGATTGCTTCCACCTCTGCCTTGTTAACTCCTCCACGGAGGTTCTGGGTTTGTTCTGGGTTTGTTAGTTTGCAAGCAGCATTACGCAAAAAAAAACCTACTGGATGGATGACCATGAAACTTGGTGGAAGGACGCGGTATGGGTCACGAAAGAATACATTACATTTTGGTGCGGATTCGGATCAGGGCGCAGATCAAAGGGATTTCTTTATTCACTTTCTTTAACATTGGAAGATAGGACGTTTTTCATAATTTTCATTGATTTCTCAGAGAATAATTCGTGGATCTTTATGAAAAAAAGTCAGGCAGGTTTAGGGGACTGATATTTATGAGTGTGTACAATTTGGTGCAGATTCAAATAAAAATCTGGATCTAGTTCATTTGAATGTGGTTTCATTAGAGGACTGTGTGGCCTTGGTGGATGTATGTACTATACTGCGTCCCAATCAAGTTAACTTCTGCATTTAAACCCTGTGTTCCTCTATGGTCCTTGCCTTTCGTCTTGTCATGTTTTTCTTATTCCGTTATTTACCTTTGCCTTTTTATGTCATGTTTTTTGTATACCTCTGACGTTCTGTGTCCCGAACCTGTTTGGTCTTATCAAAGATATATTTTTTGATCTGTCCTCGAGTGTCTCTTCTGCATTTGGGTCCTCACCGTGCTCTGGATGCACCATTAAAAGCAAAGACTAAAAGGAAATTGTGAATATGTTTTTGACTTTAAATCTCTTCATTCTAATTGCGGAGTACAGCATGAAAAAAGATGTTCAGTGCAGCGTGTCAGCATCAACGAGCAGCACTCGAGTTCGGAATCTGAAGTTAATATGAGGCTTCAACAGTCTGTCGCTTCGTCCAGAGGTTCAGTCCTTTCAGAGTTAAACTCCATCTTTGTGTTATAACACCCCCTGCAGCTTCGCATAGAAACACTGTCTGTTAAGACTCGAGTGGAAGATTCCCACCGGATTCATCTGAATGATATCTCACAGATGGTTAGTTAAAGTTGAAAAATAGTAACTCAAAAAAGCAACATTACACCTGTGTTTAAACCACTCAGCAGTTATCATGCTCGCAGGCAGCTCTAGCATATCAATCTTAGCTCTGCAGAATAAAAAGTGACAAGACAGATTAGAGGGAGAAAGCCCTTTAGATCACCAGGACGACCGCAGATGAAGGACAGTTTTCACTGCAGCTACATTACAAGGAAGCAGTTAATCAATCAAAAATAATTACGCTTCGACGTGTCAGGTCCCCTGAACGAGAGCAAATTGAGATTGACTGTGATCGATACTGTAGGTCAGCCCCTTCGGGCAAGGACTGCAGGAAGGAACATGCACACGCCCACACACAATGTCAAAGCCCTATTTCCATGGACACGTTTTAATTTGGCTGTCCTCCCTCGTACTCTTGTTGCCTTGTTAAAACTCCTGATCCTCTTTTCAGTGCGACCTTGATAATGAACTGAATCCATTGGCTTATTAATCAATATGTTTGTAGAAGAGACAGGGACACAGTCAACACACAGGTCACTGCTGAAATTGATGCTCATTCACCATTTATAATGTAAAGGTTGACAAATGTGCAAACTGTCCGCAGCATCTTTTTTTTTCATCATTTCATTGTTTCATCATCCCAGTCGTTGCCATATAAAGGTATCTACTGTAACAAATAAATAATTTACTCACGTGCAATCTAATTTAAACTCAGCAATTCTTCCATTGTCAGTGCAACTTCTATAGTTGTGTCTGTGCAATGTCAATATCATCCATGTGCAAACCTATTTACATTGTATATATTGTTAGTAGTTGTGGGAACTATGAAACTAGTAGAATGGGTTTCTCTATAATTTTCAAGGTGTCGACATTACTATGTAAAGTGCCTTGAGATAATGTATGTTGTATTACAATGCGATACGAATACATTTTAATTTAATTGAATATTTTCCTGATGTGATTATATTCCATGTTTTCAGAGGCTTTGCTGCTGTTGTAGTACAGCAAATGTCCCCTTCTTTTCCAATTATCGTATTGCACCGTATCATATCTTGCTGTATTTTAGTGTATCTTGATGTATTGAATTGTATCGTATTGTACCATATTGTATCGTGTCATACCTTGTCATATCTTGTTGCATTGTATCATATCTTATTGTACCTTATGGTGTCGTTTCGTATCGTATGTTGTTGTATCTAATGGTATCAAATCGTAATGTATCCTGACGTATCTAATCGTATCTTGTCCTACTTTTATCGTATCGTATGATATCTTCTCGCAACTTCTCGTGTCATATCTTTTCATATCGTAGCTTGTCGTATCTCTTTGTATCGTATCTTGCCTTGTCATATCGTATTTGTAGAGAAGGCGTCATTCATTGCAACTAATTGACTAGTAAAGTATTAAATACATTGAGAAGCTGTACTTTATTTTTGTCACAGAAAATATGAGAGGAGAGCGACTGTAGAAATTAAGTGATTGTTTAGATCGATGAAGCAGCTAATTATAAGCCCAATAAATCCAGTAATTAATGAGGATCTTTATGTGACTGATATTTGTCAGATTCACTTGCAACATTGTCCTGTGATCGGATGTAACATGATGTACAGACACAAACATACCAATGTAAACATAAATCACTGTCAAGGGTGAAAACTAATTGGATCACCTCACTAGTCAGGTCATTAAAAAGCTTCATGCAGTGTGAGAAACACATCTAGAGAGTCGAGACACAAGTTGTGCAAAAAGTTCTGCACACTTGTTGTTCAGGACTTTATTCTAGTTTCATCATAGTGTGTCGGAGGCAGAGGTTTAGGAATATTCTCCCCCAGATTTCTGAATAAATAGATCCCAGGGCATCATTATCTCTCACCGGCAAGTGGGATTCACATCACCCCTCACCACCTCCAGCCCCATGTGCCAATCTCTGCCACCTCCTGGAACAAAGTGAGCTCCAGCTGTGCCTACTGTTACAAACCTAAATCTCCAACTATGGGCTGTTCTCACCACCCCTAATTGGAGCGCGTGGTGTGACAGCCTTGTCATTGGCTCTGTGTCAAGATGCCAGCACCGTGACTGCAAGTGAGCAACGGCGGTGGAGTGGATGCAAACACAACACCTGTGCAAAGGCACCTGCACTGGAATAAAAAATCTGGGAAACCTGAGAGCTGTAATTGCATGTTTGAGGACAGAGAGAACATTCTTGCCATTGGCTAAAAATATACTTAATGTGTTAGTTTTTCAGACTCAACAAAAAGACGAGGTGACAATGTTTCTTAAGCCCCGGGGTGATAAAACTTTTCAAAACGAACAAAGACTGAGGATTCATTTAGTTCAAGTCATAAAGCACAAAATGAGCTCGCTTTGAAGGTTTCACCTGACAGCTTCAGTGACAAAGTGACAGAGGGTGCAGACATCTGCTCATGCAGCACAGCTAAATTAAAGACAAGACAGCAGATTCATTTACTATTATTAAGAATTACCGAGCATATGGCTGGAACTAATTACAAATCTGAGGGTGGTACGTGAATTTCACATGAGACAGCTCTGGTCAAGCCCCGACACTCTCTCAAATCATGAAGTGTTCAGTTCTGTGTCAAAATCTCGGATCAGAAGAATCAAAGAAGTCAAGTCTTAACCAAGTGTCAATAAAATTCCGACAAACCAGAGCACAGATCAACTGAGTGGACTTGTCACCTCGCTCTGTGGTCAACGTCTCCATGTTAAAGATACATATAGAATCCTTTCAAACCACCATGAAGCATAAAGGTTTTTTAAAAATTGCTTGTTGATTTTCATGCACAGAAACCACACAGCATTTCAACAAGAAAAAAACAATATGCAAAACAATACCAGTGTTTTTTCATCAATGTTGCAATTTGATGACCAATAATAATATATTTTAGCACTTTTCAAAAAACAGGTTTACAAAGTGACACAAGGACAGAAAATACATGCAGCGTGATTATAACTTTAAACAATGTAAATGCAAGAGAAATTTGATAAAATTGAGAAATAAAACAAAAAAATGTCAGAGCATGAGGGGCTTATGTGAGATTTTTCTTCAGCCATTATTAAACTACAGGCTACATAAAAAAAACTATAAATTACAATTATAAACAAATAGCGTATATATTTCCCAGCACGGCATCAGTAAATGTGCAGAAAAGGAAAATCTGCCAGTGGTTACACTAACATCACCCCGTGTGATTTACAAACCCTCCACCTCAGCAGCGGAGTGGAGGCGCGGAGCTGTTCGCCGGTGTCACTCACCGCTGGAGGGAGAAGCCACAGGCAGGTGACGGTGAAGAAAAAGTTCAAACACACACACTTCATCCTGCAGCATCCACACAGGCAGCTCCACAACAAGTGCTGCTCCACTGAGCTGCAAGTACAAGTACAGAGAGAGGACACTATACGCAACAATCCCCAAGTGAGTGAAGCTGCTCCTCTGCCCCTCCCTCCCATCATCTCTCTCTCTCTCTCTCTCTCTCTCTCTCTCTCTCTCTCTCTCTCTCTCTCACTCACACACACACACACACACACACACGAATGCTTCTGCCTCCCCTGCTCATTTCCAGCACCTGGCCGGCCCTTGTTATGACTCATCAGCCCGGGGAAACGCGCTCTCGGCTGGGCGCAGTGTGACAGCCCGCCCCGCTGTCCCCCGCATGCTGGAGCCACGGGGAGGCTGACAAAATGACAAGTGCTCTCTCCGGGAAATGTTAAAACAGCGCTGACAAGTGTGGTGAGATGCTGCCACCGCCTCAGCCTATCAGTGCAAATCCAGCCCAACAAATCACTGCATGTAGGAGCCGAGCAGACAAGTTGTCTGGTATAAAGAAGCATAATGAGAGAGCTGGACTCAAAGCTCCTGCACCATTAGCTATGGGCTACATGTATCTTCATCACTGACAACTATTACACCTCATGTCTGCAAAGTGTCTTAGTGTTTATATCAGCGTTATAAAACATTTGTTCTGTAACGAATGTACGTTTCATTTTTTAAAAGCAGTTTAGAAGATAATTAGCAATTAAAATAGCCTAAACACTGGCGGCAATTTTCTTTGTCAAAAAAAAGATGGAGCAGGCTATTGGTGCCAAATTAAAGACAATAAGTTCTGAGAGTTTTACAAAAGTGTCGTAAAATTATGAAAATTAAGTTGCAATTTAATGGAAGAGAGTCATGATTTTACAAGAATACAATTGTAATCATTTTGAAAAAAAAGTCGTATAACAAGAATAAAGTTGTTGTTTAATGAGAATAAAGTCATTATATCACGAGGATAAAGTTGTTATTGAAAAGAGTTGTCATATTACGAAATAAAGTACAATTTAATGAGAAAAGTTTAATGAATGAAAATTGAAATTGAGAAGAAAGTCGTCATATTATGGAAATAAGGTTGTGATCTAATGAGAAAAAAGTAATATTACAAGAATAAAGTTGTAATTTAATGAGAAAAAAAGTCATATTACGAGCATGAAGTCGCAGTTTAACAAAAAAAGTCGTAATATTATGAGAAAAAGAAGAAAAAAAACATGAAATAAACATCCAGCAAGGAGAACCAGTGCTCGCTAGAGTTCTCGCTGGAGTTGATCTGCTCATATCCCCCCCTGTAAAATTACACATAGCCTAAACTTTACTCTTGTAATATAACAACCTTATTCCTGAAATCTCACATTTTTTCCTCCACTTTGTCGCAAGACACACTTTGCTAACAAGGTTAAAATTAATATATATAGGTCAACAGGAAATATGGTATAAATGTTACAGCACTTGTCATATTGGCAGCAAACTGTGCTTTTCCAAATGTTCTCAATAATCTCTGTTGTTGAAAGTTTGTCATATACCAGTGATCTGTCTTTGACACATGTAAAGCTGTGTTTAGTGGTAGGCCCCTTTGTGTGTGTAGAGAATGTTAAGTGTTCCCTGGAAAGGTAACTGTGCCATTGATGTCATTTTTCACTGCAGAAAAGCTTTTAAAATCTACAGGAGGTAAAGCTGGTTGTTGTTGATTTAGAATGGTCAGAGTTCCTAAAACTGTGATAATGGTGGTAAATGAATTGAGTGTAATATCATGTATTTGACATGTAAGGCCATATGTTGGGGGTCTGTGTTCAGGAGCCTTTGCTTCATATTGTAAACCCAGTCAGAGCACAATGACACCACGTGAGTAATTTTAACAAAGGTCGTGTCCATACGCATATATAAAAGAGGCCCTGCCTTGGTAACAGCTGCTCTTGGAGATAGTTATCTCAAAGTCCCCGTGTCTTCGTTTCTACACACTGAGCGGAGAGTGGAAGATAACAATGGGTAAAAATAGTTGAAAACATATTATTCTATCAAAATATGTTGACCTAAAGTGTGCAGTCATGTATAAATTATGTTATTATGGAGTTTAATACGCTTTATAACATCATGTCACCAGCGTCCTGAACTCGGCAGAACGGATTGAGCGGAGCACTTTCTTGTCTGACTCTTCATCTCTGATTTCTGTGCGCATGCGTCGTAAACGCTGCCTCAGCGAGAAGAACGTTAACTATATAAACATATCGTAAAACCATTTCACACCTGCACGTGTTCAAGAGTCGTCATGTTTTACAAATATAAAATGAACGAGATCGTTTTTTAAACTAATAGAAGAGATTTTCTTAAGGGGGCGTGGTGGAGTTCGCCAAATCCCACAATGCTTTGCGCGTGTTTAACAGTTACAAACTACACTATTTACACGTATTTCTCACAAACAGGACTTTGGTTTGACTGCCGAAGATGTATAGTGCGAATAGTTTATCTATTTGGATCAAAAATAATTTCCTAGATATGGGGTTGAAAATTGAAACCTAAGTGAGGAGGGTGATGCGGAGAATGGCTCGGAGCACTCGGACGTGTAGGAGTCAGTACACTCTTGTTTCTCTTCAGATCGCATAAATCTTTCGCCTTTTACTAAAGATTTCCGTGGAGAGGAACAATAAGAGTTTCGCCCAATTTTTTGATGCCCGGCGCAAGCTGGGCTTCCTAACTTTGTTCAAATATAAAAAGATCTTTATAATATCTTGTAAGTCTTCGTCGTTGACTTCGACTTTCACTGTTATATCTTCTGAGCTGACGCCATTTAAATAAATCTCGCATTTGAGTGAGTTACACTATTCTAATGCGTATCGAGCTCGTTGGGATAGCACCTAAAAACAAGGAAGAAATCAACAATGATCACGGACAATATTCTCTCTTTCTCATAGATAAAGTGCTGCACATAGAGGCACTGGGTGAATGTGTGAGTTTATGGGTGAGGGTAAAAGTACTGTGAAGAGCCTTGAGTGGCCACCAGGACTAGAAAAGCTGCTACATAAATACAGACCACTCACAGTTAAATATCAGTGCAATATACTAAAATCATAAAGTAAGAGTAGTCTGTAAACACTGAGATGTAAGAACACAGGTAAATACTGAATGACTTTTATTTCAGAATATAGGACAAGACTGTGAAAGTCCCTTGTACGTTTGAAGTTCTACCAGTGGATGTTGTAAGGTGTTAGCGGCCACCAGCGGATGTCAGGGACATAACCTCAGTTATTGTTTTGGCCTTGTAATCAACGATACAGGCTGAACCTGGGGGTCAGTGGCTGAGACTAAAGGTAAACGTCAAATCAAATCAAATATACTTTAATATGCATGTGTTTAACAAACAACAATCTTTTTGAGTGTTTTTAGGGCAGGTGCAACATTCAACTCACTTTTATTCTGCATTATTAATCTGGGTCTTACACGATATAAAACTAAAAGGTTATAATGCATCAAATATGAAAAAAGAAAAACTGCCATAAAAACCAGAGTGAAACATGTGCCCAGACAAAGTGCAGAGATTATTGAGAGACATGGCCGCATCAATATGTTTCCTTATTGACTGGTATGAGAGACGTTGGGATGCATGAGAGCTTGAGGCGGTTGGTCTTGACCATACAGTCTATGGTCTTGACTGACTGGCTACTGGCTTGTATGGCAGCACTATGAAAACCATGTGGCCCACTCAGTAGATCTGACATCATTACCTCTCTGCCCTTTTTAAAACTAAACACTGTCCCATTTTAGAACATAGCACAAGATGGAGAATATACCTTGTAGGTTCATGTTGTTAGGTTAGAGCTAAAGTGTTTGAAGTGCATTGAGGTAAGAAATACAGACATAAATTATGTACAGTTAAGGTGGATGAAGAATATATGTACAGGACCAGGCAGCAGCAGATGAATAAACATTGTAGCGTATAAATATATATACAGCAGATGAATATATATACAGATTATGTGGTGAATACTGATAATGAAGAAGAAGAAGTGTCTGGTACTCTGTTGAGAATTGTGTGTCTATTTTTGTGACTGCACTGAGCTCAACTACACTGAAGTTAAAATCCAAGTATGTGTACTCATGCATCGCAAATAAAGCTGAGTCAAGTTTCAAGTTTCAAGTTGTATTTGTCATGTGCAAGTTAACACAGGGTCAACAGCACAATGAAAGATGTTGGACAGGAAGAGACAGGTCAGCTCAGCAGTGCAATAGTTAAATTAAAATAAAAGCAAGGTAGAATGAGCTGACTATAAAAAACTCAAATACAATACAATACAAAACTATAACTATATATATTCAAAGGTGCAGTTTGACATTTGTTGCAAATGAAGTAGCAGCTTTAACTGTATGTAGTGTGTGTGAATAGTTATTGCACCGTGTGTTTATCAGTTGATTCACATTTTTCCAAATAAAGCTGATCCTGATTAGCGACGAGGCCTGACCGCAGCAGGTACAGTATGTATCTGTGTTACAAACACTATTGTTGTTATATAACCTCACCTGATGGTCTCATAACATGATGAGAATAGAAACATGTTATCAACTCATACTTGAAGCAGCAGTTCACTGATTACGTAATACGTGTCTATGGCCACAAGAGGGTGCGCAATTCAACATAAACCCAAACTATGGCCTCGTATACTCGTCATTAAAAACATTATTTATGTTTAAAAGTGGTGACTTTAACATTTTATCCACATATTTGACTGTTGACTTTCTGTTGCAGTCACGCAAGTGCAGATGCGTTCTTTCTTTTTTTCGAATTCACCTCCAAATATCCTGCAAGCACAACCGGGTGTTTTATTTTTACAGCAAATTGTGTTGGTCACCTTCATAAAATTTAGTTTAAATAAAAAGAACATGTTAAAAAAAAATACAATGTAGTCATTTTGCTTTAGTGGAAGCAGAGAGATCCTGTGCATCAGAATAACTTTTTTGGGGGGGTGTCAACATATTAGTGCTTTAAGGAATATCAAACAACGAATTAATCATAGACTGTATAGAGAAAATTTGCCTGTGAAGAGAATAAACAATCTATCTATCTATCTATCTATCTATCTATCTATCTATCTATCTATCTATCTATCTATCTATCTATCTATCTATCTATCTATCTATCTATCTATATGGATTTGCATTGCGATTTTGTCGTGTGTTTTATCCTCCGGGGCAGTAGGTGGCAGTAACCCGCCTATCAGCTGGCTGCCTATTATACTAGAAGAAAGCTAAACAAAATGTCGAGGTCCACTATGTTGCGATGAACACTGTTAACGGTCATTATAGCATCACGAACAGAGAAGGAAGAGGATGAGCTCTTCTCTGCCGCCACAACAAATCTGCGATATTTTTTTTTTATCGGTGGTGTTGTTGCCAAGGGAACGAGGCAGACGGGAGGAGAGTTTGTATCTGGAGCAGATCACACAGCTCCACGTGTAAAATCTGTTTATTCTCTTCGCTGCTCAATAGTTTTTATTTCAGTCAAGTGCCTCTCTGCCAGTGAACTCCACAGCGGAGTTCAGACAGTTCAATGAAACAAACAAAGCAGGGACACGTTTGCAATCTAAATATTTGTTGATGATCTTCGTTGTTGATGATTTGACCTGGCTGGTGTAGAACCATAGACCAGTGTGTGGAACATGTCAGACAGTTGTGAGCAGATCAAATGACAGATGAAACCTTTCCTGAGCCCTCACCGCTCAAGGCACCATCGGTTTGCCTGAATAGCTCATCTGAACCTCTTCATTTACCAAATCACCAAATGATGAGTTTTAAATACTATGATGCTTTCCAGAAATATAAAAAAAAACAAGTTTCACAGGAAGTATTTAAGTGCACTTCAGGTTTAATATTTGAAACATTTACACGTTATGCATTATCCAGTCGTATCCACAGTAAAATCATGTGAAATTCTGTTCAAACCCAGTCCAGTACAATTGTCTGCCTTTTTACATTGTTAATAGAAAGCTATGTACATGTTGAAATGGCTTTTATTTATGTAACTGTCAAGGGCAGAGAAGCAAATGGTAACAAATCATTCATTAGATCATTTTGATTAGGTCATAGATTTAATTATGATTTATTATCAGTTTCCCATTTGCTGCCTCTTATAAAACGGTATCTGCTACTCAGAGGTAGAGTTGTAAGATGTTAGAGGAACTTTCCATCACTATTGTCAAAAACATCTGAAATACATGGATGCATTTGTTAAATATCAATTGCACAACAATTCATGACTTGCTTCATGACCTCTGCAGGTTTCCCCAGCCTGTCCTCAAAGCTACTGTCAGCCGGCAGTAAATTAAAGCATTTAGCGTTTATATTTTTTAACTATTCACAACAAAACCATTACGGATCACAGCAAATACGCATCTGCAGAGCAAATTTAGATTTTTTTTCAGGTGACAGATGCAGAAAATAGCTGTAAGCCACCAGTTTGTGCTGATATTTAAAGTGTGTTGTGGCCTCTATCACTGGACATCCTGGTTTCTATGTCACAGTGATCTCCTCCAGCAGATCAGCAGGGAAGTAGCCCAGCTTGCGTCCGGTGCTGACCTTCAGGTAGCCGCCTTTCTCATCTCCTTTCTTCACCACAATCTGAAACACAGAGGTGCAGCAGTGTCGTCAGGACGAACTTCCACATGCTCTCAAAGGCTCCTAATCAGTTATACATGCACCATGCACTGTGTTTATAAGTTGATGAAGAGGGTACACTCATGTTAGCAGGTTAAACATTCATAAGACTAGAATGGCACTCAGTTGAACACATATCTCTGCCAAGACCCAACACTCCCCTTAAATTCAATCATTCTGCACCAAATGTCTCTATTACTCATAGACATCAGTGCACTAAATTTACCTGACTTTTTTCATCTAGAATAATGAATTATTCCCTGGGGATTGTAACATTTCAGTTGAAAATATTTAAGAAACACACCCCCAATCTCGCAATGTGAAAGAAAGTCACAAACAAATCCTGGAACCACTACTTTGTGCAGATCCACTTCAAAATTGAATGGATACTTCCCTGACCGATACCGTGTCCCTCCACCAAGTTTTGTGGAAATCCATTCTGTTGTTTTTGTGTAATCTTGTGTATGATCAGAATTTTTTTACATTTTGCTCAGTAAATGCAAACACTTGCACACTTTAGTGCAGCAGTTACCTGATCTTTCTTCAGTGTGATTTGTCCCATCTCTCTGTTCCCTACAAAGGAGCGAGTCACCTTGAAGACTCTCTCCGACGCACGCACTTTTATGAGGTAGTTGGTGGGGAAGTAGCCCGTCTTATCTGCCATCTTTCCCTGCAAACAGGGCGGACTTTGAGTTCATTCTCAGTACAAACTTTAAAAAACAAGAGAAAGACAGAACTGAAGCAGCAAAGATTCCGATAAAATCTTAATAAAATCAGGAAGTTTCACTTACTCTCCACCACTCTTCGTTTGAGTCATCCAGGACTGTGATCCGATCACCGGGGCTAACACACAACCACAGTTTAAACTCAACATTTAAAAAAATTCTTCCTCGCTGAAAATGATTTGATTAAGCAAATAAAAGAATAAATGCTTTTGAGTCAAAGTAGTTATGGCATTGTTTGTCTTTCAAACTTACTGGATGTCCAGGTCGTCTTTCTCAATGGCCTTAAAGCGGTAGAGAGCCAGGTAATAGTGAGATTGGGAGAATGTACCTTTACTCTGTTGATGACAAAGAACAGAGGCTGCTGTAGATTACAACTGGTTTTGATTTATAACAAAACTACAATTATCCCCCTGTTGTTGTATGCCTCCATCAACCAATGCAGTTTCTCCAGATGCATATGAGGTCATCATGACCTTTGACCCCTGACATCTAATCAGTTCATCTTTGAGTCCAAATGATATCTGGTCAAAACCTGAAGAAAATCCCTAGGGGTAGACTTGGAGCTATATTCAAGAGGCTAATAACGGCTTTTGTGAGGCCACCATGACCTTTGACCTTTTACCACACAAGTCTAATCAGTTTATCTGTGAGTCTAAGTGAACATTTGTGACAAATTTCAAGAAATTCCATCAAGGAGTTCTGGAGTCATCATGTTCGCAAGAACTGGTCGGATGGATGGACGACCTGAAAATGCTCCAAGCCACTGACTATTATGGAGGCATAAAAAGGTGCATGTAGAAATGTTGCAGCTGGTTTGGTTCTCACCTTTTCATCTGCTTTGTGTTCTCCTTTGTCCTTCTTATCATCAGGCTTCCCTGTGTGCACATCAGAGTCAACAACATAGACCTCACTGTTTTACAATACAGCCATTTAGAACCTGAGAACGACTTATTTCATATTATGGTTATTGTTTTGTATTTTGTATTATAACATCCTTGTGGAATTTATAACTTTTTAACAGTTATTCTGCATTTCTACAGCACAGCTTCAGGATTGTTTATTTTCTTACTTTATTCCATGTTAAATATGGGTTATGCACAAATGATATTCATTTTGAAAAGTTGTTACAACAAATATCTAACACTGAAAACATGTAACCATCTAACTCTATTGTTTCTTTGTACCTTCTCCCTCATCGTTCTCTTTGGGCTGTTGGTTCTCTTCTTCCTCTTCCTCCATCATCACCATCATCTAGTGGACAAAACAATGATAAAATCGGAAATGTACATGAATATTATATTCCATGTATTTATCAACACATAAAATTCAAACCTTTTCAAAATGCTTTATTTCCTTGGATACCTTGTGAATGTGAATTCATGAAAAGTGTTTGTGATCTGATTGAAGCTATATTGAGTACTCACGTTTTTCTTGTCGTTTTCATTCTTTTTACGCTCCTTATTTGCCATGATGACACCGACCCGCAGGGTGTCGAAGACGGGGTCGCTCCTGTTCGAGTTGTCTGGTTAAAGACGGAGTAATTAGTCCGATTATTAGCAGAGTGGATAATTCAATTTGATATTTTTCATGAATAAGCTATCGTCTTTCAGAAATAATTGAATTGCACAATATGATATATAAGGGCCATGGCCTGGATTTTTTGTCATGAGTCCAAGAAATGTTTGACCAGATATTTAAAAACTTTGGGTTTGTTGTTGCAATTCTATAAAAACTGTGTTCATTTTTAGAATTCAGGAAAAACAGTCGTTTATAAAGCTTCAAGACATTAGATGCACGTTATTAGATATTTCTTTTTACCATACACGTGCTTGTGTGTGGGCATATCATTCTTTTGAAACCAAGATTATTTAATCCTTCAATTAATCTGGAAACCTAAAAGTTATAAAGTCTGGAGATAAACTGGACATTAGTATTTTATTGATCAAATTAATTATTCAGTTGTTTTTCGATAAAAATAAAAAGAATCGACTTGAAGGTCAAATGTTTGTTATTGTAATTTAAACTTTCTCCATATCTCTCCACAGATTGTTAGAAAAAAATTAGGTTATGACAAAAATGTCCTTGATGTTACTACAGACTTACTTGGATCTGGTTGGTCGCTGCCGTACAGGGGGGAGCTGTAGGCCCTTCTGAAGCCAGGGGGCTACGGGAACAAAAAGAAAACATTGGGTTTGAATGTGTCCAATCAGTTTTAGTCACAAAGATCTGTCTCACGGCAGGCAAAGCAGTGGGAATATATGTGCGTTTGAGCAGCCCACTGTACTGTACTGTAGTTGTTCTTGTTTTCTAAAAAAAGGAACATGACTCACAATTTTTCCAAAGCATCTCTGGAACTCGACATATGACTGACATGAATGATGGATGTTGGTCTTGCAGTTTTTACACCTCAGAGCAAACTTGTTGTTCACTGAAAGGTAAACAAAGGAACATGTGAGGGGCTGGTCAGAAATCCAGACTCAAGCATTAAACACAAAACATTTACATCGAAAGATGTAATAGGATTTCGTTAATGTCTGCGTATGTACTATGTCGATGTAATGTCCAGTACGTACAGACTATCATTCGAGCACAGACGTCACAGAACTTGGGTTTCTTGCAGTAGTGGTCCTTGAACTTGTGCGGTTTGTCGTTGACTCTGAGAACTGGTGGAGGAGGTTCTGGTTCCTTCTCCTCCACTTCCACCTCCTCCTCATATATGAAATAGACCTGGAGATAAAGGACGTATGTTAGACAGTCATTAAAGACACAAAAACGGCACTCAGTGGAGCACTAAGGCCCAATAATCCCTTCATGAAACCACATTGAAATTCCCTAGAATCTGATTTTTATTTGAATCTGCACCAAATTTTACAAAAAAATTAAATTATTAAATTTAAATTAAATTAAATCCTGGATCCACACCTTCATTCCCTCTGTATTATTGTCAAAAGCAAACATTTGTGTGGAATAATTTTGGTCTGCAGTTTTGCCCACAAATAATATGCAGGAAAATTCCTACAGAGTGAGGACTGCCACTGGATGGTGCTTTTATTTGATGCAACCATAACTGCAGAATTTGATGTGTCCCAACATCCCTGTTTGACAAGATCAGCATTCTGTTGTTCATCACATTTATAATGCAGGTCTCGTCCTCTGCAGATCAGCCTGCAGCTTCACATTATCCCACAAGGAATAAAAGACTCTTAAGTCAGAGCTCATATTTTTCCAATTGACGCTGCACTGCGTTCCTGTCCCAGCTGGTGGCTATTTTAAACCGCTCGGGAATGGCACCGCTAACATTGGGGGGTGGCTGGGATTTGACATGGTCTTGTCACTCACAGTTTCTCCGTCCTCCTTCACTACATTGTCAGGAGCTGGAGGGTTGTCATGGATATCCAGTGAGTTTTTGTCATCCTCCCTGACACACAGACACACACACACACACACACAAAGAAAGTAAAACAGAGTGAAGAGGAAGATCAAATCAAGCAGATACTAAAGATACTAAAGTTTGTGTTAACTTGGGCTTAAACAGGGGATGTGAACATGAAAACGGAATGTGTTGAGGTTTCCTGGTTCGTTATAACAACGTCATGCAGTGACCTGATGTAGCTGACATGATTTGTGTTGGCATCAAATTGCAATTCCACCTTAAAATAGTTGTTGATCATTTATTTTGGGAGACTCCCATGGTTCATTTTCTCAAATTAACATCAAGGTGCTTTTTTATTATTGTATGTCAATATTGACAGACATGGATAATTGATTAAGATGGAGGTGCTATTGGATGATTTTGTACTTTTCTGTCTGGGCTGTTGCAACATTTAGCTCAATAACAAATTCAACAGAGTCGTGTGGGGAGGATGAGGAGGTGCAGGCAGGCAAAGTGGGGCAAGCAATGTATTTGTATCTTTCGAGGTATACTCACTGGTCCATGGTGTTAGGTGGACAATGTCAGCACTCCCTCCCCTATGAAGATATTTAGATTTCATTCATCTGTTTAGCACATTTATTCATTTTATCATTAAAGTCGATACATTTTAATTAATGTATAATTTCTTTAAATTGTGTCTTTTCCTCTATCAACTGCCACTGACCTGGACAAAAGCCACAAGCCTACACACTTCTAATCAAACACAACTGAATGAAACTGAATGTTGTGTATAGGTGTAGCCTTTACGTGACTTTCTGTCGCATACTCTTTTGTCACCATTTATCCTCTATAAAGGATGACTTTTAAAAAATGTTACACAACAGAATATTATATGATTTTTATGATGTAAACTAGTTTAGCACAATGTTGTTTAAGGCACACAGTGACACAAAGACATGTGAAGACAGATTTCAGTATGTATTCGTGTGTGACTACATAACAAAAAGGTTACATGTTGCCGTGCACCTAATGCTAATACGCACACACAAACACAAACACACACACACACACCCATTTGAATGCACTTGACAACTTGACCTCGACTATTCAGGGGTGTGTGCAATTGAATCTAATCACAGCTAAATTTGCTGCCTCTGCCAATAAAGGTAAACAAGAGCCAAAGAGTCTTTGTTAATTAAGAAAAATCTTTTTTCCCCAAAACCCCACATCACACGGAGGAGCACTACAAACCAGTTGAATAAGTCCTTCGCCTGCTGACAATGACTGGAGCCCTGTAGATCCGAGTTGGACAAACCAGCTGCGTAGGGCTCTTGGGGTTGTGTGCTAAAACTTGCACAGGCTGGACCCCTGGCCTTGTTCTCTCTGTCGTCTCTCCAGGTGATTCCCAAAGTATGATTCCCAGTTCAAGATCTGAGTATTTGTGTAGTTATCTATAATTTTGTATGTGTGTGTCTGTGTGTGTCTTTGTGATAGGCTGAGCACTCATGTGTCAAGCTGACTGCTTGCGACAGCTGGGGGCCTCGGACTGAGCGCCGATGACGAGGGGAAATCAGATACTTTCTCGCCCCTGTCTTCATTACACACACATATACTCACCTCTTTCCCCTTGTCCCACTTGTTCAGGGGGAACAGAAACACACGCAGACACACACAGACACACTAAGGCATTTACTTTGATCACTGCCTTTGTCCTTTAATCCCAGCAAGTTGGATGCACAAACTTTTATCTGAAAAAGTGCCATTTTAAATTTGTTTAAATATTGTGGTTACGTTGCACTGTCAGCAAAACAGAGCTACTAATGACAATGCTGTTATTGACCTGATTTTACACTTTAAGAAAATATCTTAAAATTTGAAAAGGTAAATAAAATGTGAGGGGGGGATTTTTCTTTTCTTTCGGAGGTTAGTGCTGTGTAGGGGGGATTTTTACTCATGACCCCTGTGTTTCTGCCCTGGCAGCTGCCCTTGTTTGTGGATTATGCAACATTATACTGTGCTCTTACATCAGACCAGGGCCTGTTGCATTCACACCTAAACCACCTCATACAGAGGTGAGTATAACTGCTGTTGTCTGTGTTAACACATCTTCAATAACACCTTTATACAAGCTGGCTTTTTCACATTTTAGAGGCTGCAGCTTGTTGTGCCGTGAAATTGTATGGCATTATGTTGACAGGTGTTTCTATTATTTCGGCCACCCCATTAATATCTATCTATCAGAGAGCAGGCTAAGTAACAGAAATACCTTAGTACACTTCAACAGCATCACAAACTGCAGCCTCCAAAATGGTACAGTTGAATCATCACCGATCTAAAACAATTTCAACCGAATGGCGCTGTGGTAGAGAACATACCTCTGTCAAGGGCCCAACAGTCTCCTTAAGTTCAATCAAACTGCACCAAATGTCACACACTCATAGATATCAGTCCTCTAAATAAGCCTGATTTTCTTCATCAAGATCTGTGTGTTATTAGTTTGGAAATTGGTGAAAATCGCAAATAAAGCCCTTTCTTGCCATTTTGAAAAAGTAAAAAAAAAAAATCCTAGATCTACTCCAAATTTGAGCAGTTTCTTCTTTGGCCAATATCCCAACCTTCCAGCAAGTTTTTCGGGAAATCATTTTGGTAGTTTTTCTGTAATTCAGCGAACAAACAAACAAATGGACAGGGGCAACAGCATAATCTCCTTGGTGGAGTAATACAAAATGAAAACTATATACTTGATCGAGATAATATTCATATTGTATGCAATACCTACCTGCCTATATATCAGTCTATATATGCATATATTTATATACATTTATTTCAATATCTCATTAAAATGATTAAAAGCCCATATACAGTTTATATCCTCATGCAATCATCCCACTGCATCTTTACTCAAGTATCTCTACCTATACAATTTCATCTGTAGGGGCAGGCGTGAACATATTCGCTGCATTTCATTTTATTGCATTCCTATATTATTTCAGTGCCTGTTCGGTTTTAAACTTTCACGTGTTCTCTCGCCTCCCTCACTTTTGGCGATCTGATACAGTAACAACATCTTATCAAATCTCGGTAAGTTTCATATGGAAGAAGCAGGGAGTGAAAGGACAGTTTGTGTGGTTTGCATTATTGCATTACAATTTAAAATACATATAGCATTATATATATATATACATATATATATATATATATATATATAGACGTTGTGTGTGTGTTAGACTTTTTTTCAGCATCCTATGTGTTTTTAAGGTGAATTTCAGTGCAGATAGCAGAGAATGAGTACAACTGTGTGAGCTGTTATTATTGTGTCATCATCATCATACTCACACACACACACACACACACACACACACACACACACACACACACACACACACACACACACACACACACACACACACACACACACACACACACACACACACACACACACACACACACACACACACACACACACACACACACAGCTCCTCCATTAGCCTGCTCCTGTCTGGAGCACTACAAAGGTCCCGGTGCATGTCGGGTACAATACTCCCTGGTCACCCAGTGCGCATGCCCGACTAAAAAAAACTCCATTATTTTTTTTTCTCGGAATCTGTACGAAAAAAAAAAACAGAGGGTAGCTGTGGATCTGGATTACACGGGTCGTTATTATGGTTGTGGGAACACCTCGGACTGGAAGACGCTTTAGGAGAGCTGGGAGCCAGGTGGCGGCCGGGTAGCGGAGCAGCAGCAGCGGGAGCGGAGCGGGACATCCTCCAGTCTTGTCGGGACTCTCCACCATCAAGTAAATTTCAGTCAGTTAGCCGTGTTAGCCTAGCCGCTGGGGCTAGCAGCGACATCCCAGGCGCAGCAAAACGAAGCGTTATTGCCCTTTGTTTTAAACCCGACCGGCAGACGCCGCGCACACGCCGAGGGCTGCTTTTGCTCGCCCGAGTGCGTGATTTGAACGGACGGATTAGTTTATTTCACGGCGATTTATTTTTAAGTATCTGTCGTTTTCAAAACACTCCGCGGCTAGTCCGTTAGCTAACCAGCTAACTCTTGATTCTCCCGCGACCCAGAAAAGCCAGGACTCCAAAACTTCGCCAGCAGGCAGAGAGAGGGGCTCGCAGGTCCCGCTAACACCGAGGCTAGCTAACGGCTGTCAGGCAGTCAGTAAGTGGAGGGAGTGAGGCCACGCATGCATTTCCCTGTGCAGCTGTACTGGGCTTTGCACGGTTCTGGTCACCGTAGCTAACACGCAAGAGTTTCGCATCGGAGTGTTTTGTGCGCCTGACAGCTGTCACGACGAACGCAGTATAAAGTGGGGTAGCCTGCTAGCCGCTATGCTAGCTGCTAGCTTTGCCTCGGAGTTGGGCAGGTACTGTTGTTGCAGAGAGCAGATATGTTCACCTGAGTTCTGCAGCTTCAAGATTTTATTTCAAGCTGCGTCCATGTTGCTAGCACGTTAGCTTCTTGGGAGGGTAGCTGCTTTATGTTGTAGCTAAAGGTCCAGCAAACTACGGGCCTATCCAAACACACCCTCCCACATGAGAGCAGCCGCAGCTCGTCCTGAACTTGTTTTCTTTTATAACACAGTGATCTCTCTGATGTGAGCACGCTGCTGCTGCCGCTGCCATGACATCATTTGCAGGAAACAGTTTCGAGCGCGAGTTATTTACCCTGCTTCACCCTGACAGATTACATAACCCACCTCCACACTTCTTCTGCAGGCGCTTCATCTTCACCCGAGCCCCTACTCTGATGTGAGCTGAACAAATACATCTGCAGGAGTCATCCTCTACAGCGCGGGGCTGCCTCACAGCCGGGGGAAAGTCCAGGCATCGAGTCAGGTTTTACTGGCAGTCTGTGCGCTTCTAACCCACCAGCATGTACCCCGGACAGTGGATCCCCTAGCCAAAACAGACCCTGGCTTCCCAAAGATGACACGGTATGTAAAAAGTGCTTTGTTTGTTTGTTTGTTTGTTTTTTACCTTAATTGACCTTAAACTAAAATCGTGTTTTCTTTTGCCATGACCACACCCAGTGATAAGTTTATTATCAGAATACGTTTAGTTTGTGCATGTTTCATGATTCTGTTAAATCGACGCAGATTTCATCATAGTGGTTTAATTTATTAATGTTTGATGTTTGACATTTACATGTGGTGTTTAAAAAGATGGATGTGGCATACAGGTTGTTTTAATCAGTTTTGATATTCCTTAGATTTCACTGCAAAGACATTCACTCATCCATTTTAAGCATCCATATGGGCTCTGAAAATAAATGTGACCTTTTTAAAGCTCTGTAAAACCTTGGATGCTATATGCAGTAGTAATGGGTCATTACACAATGTCATTGAATGACTCTATAAGACATCTTTAGACCATAACTTAAAAAAATTAACACATGAAAACATTTTAGACAATGACATTGACTTTGAAAATGAAAAAACAAGGATTTGTTCTCAACAGGGTATTTGTAAAGCCCCCACTAACATCTGGCTATTGTCTGCAATGGGAATGGATACGTGACATCGACAGTGATTGAAACATGACACCTGGGTCAACGCGCAAATTTCTTCTTAAACTTGGCAGTCTAGAAACTGACTCAACATTTTTCTGCTCAGTGTAATAGTGTGCATTAATAGTCTGGGCGTTGTCACTTAAATAGCCATGAACTTTTGTGTACATATTGTTTTTTACATCTTGGGAACAATGCACAACTGCAATTTTTTTGTCTTTTTATCGTGCAAGATGTATCACTGGCTTGACACCAAGATGAGAGAGCCTCTCAGTATTTTGGTGCATTTTTGACGTCAAACATGACTCATTAAGGGAAAAAACAGAAGGGCAAACTCCTTTACTGGCCAGGGGAAAGGAGTAATTCTTCTTTTTTTGTTTCTTTATGTGCATTTGAAGAACCCATGTACGCGATCATTTTGACGTAAAAGAGGTATAACATATCCAAACTCCGTCTATCCATCCACCATCATACTGCTTATCTTATGGGGCTCACGGCGGGGGGAGCTGCAGCCAATATATTCAAACTCTTGTCCCTTAAAGTAATTGAACTTCATTTTACGGTATTGAGTTGGAATGATCTGTTAACATTAGCTTCTTTTCCAAGGTGCTGGCACGCTGCAGCTACGAAATGATGGGAGGCAGTGAGACTGTCAGTGGGGACAAGGATGGTGTCCACGCCACTGCAATACACGTCCCCATCGGCTGGCAGAGGAGAGTGGAGGGCTGGCAGGTGATCTATGTCAGGTGTGTTGGCTCAGTTGAAAGTGTCTGCAAGCTCACTGCACATGTTTGTATATTTTCAAACTGGTCAAATACCAGAAATACACCTGAGCTGAATGAGCTTGATCTAATGTAACAGCAATTTATTTATACATAAACTATAACTTAGATTTGTGATCAGTTAAGTTATGAACGTTAACTAGCAAGCCAAGTACCCACAATATGAGATTCTTCAAATTACCGACAAAAAGAAATGACAAGGTGACATAGAGCTGAGAACACATTCACTTACGTGTACTTGGACAAAAGTTTCACTAAATTGGTGGTCAAAGGTCAAGGTCAATGTGACGTCACAAAACCTGTTTTGGGCCGCAGCTCAATAATGAATATGCTGTGATAAAACACACTGAACACATTTTATTTTTCTGGACAGACATGGATTTAAAATTAGGGCTGCATGATATATCGAAAATCTATCGTCATCGCGATATCAACCTGTGAGATAGACGTATATCGCTAAAACAGCAATAAATGGTGTTTCATGCTCCATGCATTCACGCTCTGTGTTAATATATATTGCCAATCAACTGGAGCCCTGCTTGTTCATTGCCGGAACAAGAGAATTGTGTGTGTGTGTGTGTGTGTGTGTGTGTGTGTGTGTGTGTGCTGACTCTGACTCGCTAAAGTTTCTTTGTTTGTCGCCACAGTATCAACACTGACAATCAGATAATGATTAGTATTAATGAGTTAGGGCTGGGCTGTGCGCCTTCTCCCGGCCATAGAGCTGTCCGTGATCTCTGCGTCCGTAGCCAGGGACAGTTTATGTTTATTTATCGCAAGTCATATCGTCATCGCGATATTAAACAACGTTATTGCATGTTTTCCTAATATCGTGCAGCCCTAATATAAATGGCAATTTATCAAATCATCACATTTAATTCATTCTAAATGTTTTGGGTCTTTATTACAGAAACCTTACCTCTTTTCGATGAAGATTTGCCACGTGGGGATTTTTTCCTGCAATTTTCTGTAGTTTTTTCTTTTTCTTTTTTCAGTTCCAAAAACATACAGTAGGGGAACTTTTTAGAGAGGCACTTAAAACACAACATTTTTAATTAATGGGCAGATTCTGGTGTGTGCTCAGGTCTGCTACTTAAAACTTTGCTGTGCCTTGAACTTGTCTTTGTTCATTTACTTTTCTGTTTACTTTGAGTTTGCTGTTACTAATTATTGCTGCCTTCTTCGTGTAGTCCCAGTGGCACTGCCTTGTCCTCTCTGGATGAGGTCAAGACCTATCTGTTGACTGATGGCACCTGCAAATGTGGTCTGGAGTGTCCACTCATCATCCATAAGGTAAGCTTGTAGTATAAAAGTTATAAAGTTGTATGTGTGTGATAACGTAGGAGCCACTCTTGCTCTTTGAATTCAGTTTAAAGCACTACTACTGTCATATCCACAAATTATCAGTGTGCACTTACTCGTACAAATATTGAAATAACCTAGTGATTACCTTTTAACCTCTTCAAAATCAACTGACCAGTATGTAATAAACATCAGGCAGAGTTCTCTCTGAATTCCTCCTAATGCTCTTTTAATCTGGTATCCTGCAGGTTTTCAACTTCACTGTGGGAGTGAAGGTAAAACAGCACAGCCAGCCTTTAGGCAAAACAGAGCAGGACATGACCAAACTGTGTAACCACCGCAGGAAAGTGGTAGCCATGGCTGCTCTGTGTCGCAGTATGCAGGCCTCCCAGCTGCCCTTCAACAACCTTCATCATGCAGGTAAATCTTGAAGCATTGAGACACACTTCAGAGGAGACACACTGAACCTTTATATCAAACATTGTTGAATAAAATAATAAACAAATCGATGCAAATAACTTTTCTATACGAATTACTACACATTTACTAAACAGATGCTGATCAGAATCACTTAGTAAGTTATAGTTTTTATTTTGCTGTGGATGGAGACTCTCAGTCTACCAGATTTTAATAAAACCTGCACTTTTTTCTATCAAAACTGTCTATGGTGGAGTTGAGTGTGTTGTATGCACATTAGTAACCTTACATCAATGGTTACATGTACAGTTATACGATTTTTGTACGTATTACTCTTGCAACATTTACACCTGCTGTCCACAGAAATAGTCACCATTCACTTCCTGATTAAGTCTTTTCAGTCAAGACTGTCCCCAGGGGTAAAGTTAAAGCAAAGTGAATAACTTTATACAAATTTTCCCTTATCCAAATCAGTTTTGTAAGCATTAACTCCACCACTTCTCTGAAGTCAGTGTTGGAGCCGTTAGCCACTCAGAACTGACACAACTCTTATTCAAATAGCAGTATTGTTAATGTAAGTCCAGTATTTATTTGCTCAGATGAATTGTTGGGAAATTAACAAATACATTTTCATCACAGGCTGTTACACGTGGGTTTAAAAGGGTGTGAATTCTTTGATTGAGTGAAAATATTTGGATTACAAAATGTCACCAATTACTGCAAACTGGTAAAGTGTTTTTGAGTTCAGTGTGTTTAGAGCTCTATACATGACACATTTTAACATCACACAGACATCCACCAATATAACAATAATTATATTTAAACAGCAAACCTCATTACCATGTATAATTGAGGTACGCAGTTATGTATCCAAAAGGTCCTCCTGCCTAGTAGCTGCTGATCCAAGCTTTTTCTGTGTTATTCATGCTTTTAAGTGCCTGTATTTGTGCTTATATTGGGTATAATAAATTCCCCCCATTCCCTTTTTCCCTCCTTGGTAAGCTGTCATTGTTTTTAGAGTTGGCATGTTCTTACCATGTCTACATGATTTATCTCAGTGTACTCTGGCATCCTTCCCATCCTCCAAAGACATACAGATTGGGGTTAGATTAATTGGAGACTCAAATTTGTCTGTAGGTGTGAATGTGAATTGTTGTTTGTCTCTGTATGTTTGCCTTCCAATAAGCTTGTGACCTGTCCAGGGTTAATCCTGTCTCTTGCCGAATGTCAGCGGGGATTGGCTCCAGTCCCCGTCTACGCAACACTTGATGGATAAATGGTTTAGATAATGGAAGGATGGATGATTTTCTACATCTCCTCTGTCCACAGACCTTAATTTTTCAAAATCTACTGGTTGACAAAAGTTAGTGGTTGTGCTTGGTTGTATTTCTGAAGCATCTTGCACACCAATTACCGCATTAAAGATGAAACATCAGGATGCTCTTTCCAAACACTCACTCACAGAATATTCATACACAGTAATTAGCCCAGAAGAGTATTTATAATGGATGAGAAAAGGAAATAACAAGCCTTTCCTTTGTGTGTCTTCACTTTCAGAGGTGAGCAGTCGAGTGGACAGTCGCGATCTTAATGGAATACTCGTGGAGAGGGAAGAAGAGGACCGAAGCCTTTACCATCCCAAACTCCATCCAGTCCCTGCTCGACCCCACAACAATTTCCACTCAAATCCCTGTGCCAGCCCTAAATCCTCCCACCAGTTTATTTACCCATATAATGGGTCCTCCACTATCCTCCACACAGGCACAAACCCTCATCATCCCTTAGATACCCTGAGAAGGCTTCACCATCCTCCTTCTCTCCCTGCACCTTCCACCTCTTCCTCCACCTCCACATTCCCCTCTTACAGCGCTGCTCAGAGGTCAACCCGCACACCCACACCTCAGAATGTCAGCCAAGGTCAAAGAACACCCAAAACTCCAGAGACCCCTAGTTCTCCTCTACTCGGGTCGCTCTCTTCACCTCCTCCCTCCTCCCCTAAGAACCTTGGTGGAGGAGGAAGAGGAGGACAGACCAACGCTCATCATCCTCATGGTGTCATCATGGGGGGCTCCACCCCCTCTCCGTCTCCCTCCCTCTCTCCCTCTATTCATAACATAAACTGTGTTTCTCCTCACCAGCGGACACGACACCCTTCTGCGTCTCCCTCCCCTATCTCTGAGCAGGGCGGAGGCACTACAGCAGCAGCAGAAGGAGGAGGGCAGATGGGAAGTAACTTGTCTCAGAGGAGGAAATCCACCTCTTCCTCTCCACTCTCCCCTCTCCCTGGTGGCTCCCCAAACCCCAGCCCCCATTTCCCCAAGTACAAGCTGGAAGATATCTTGGAGCAGTTTAAGAACTCAGGCAACAGCAGCACTAATAACCACCACCTCCTAAACCCTAATAACCCCTCCTTACTGACCAACCAAAGCGGTAGCAACCTTCATGCTTGCTCCTCGAAGCCTTCTAAGAGTATCATGAGTCAGACTTCCAGCTCGGGACCACCAGGTTTTGGGTTAAGCTCTGCAGGCCCCTCTAGTTTACCTCTGGGGGCATTTTTGAACCACCACCACAGCCATCAGGGCAAAATGCCACACCCAGCTTCTTTCCCTGCAAGTAACTTGCTCTCTGCAGCTGCCAAGGCTCAGCTGGCAAACCAGATAACCCAGGGCCAGAGCTCAAATGTGGCCAGCAACGCAGGGAGCTTGAACTCTTCTCTGGACATCTTGAAAGAGGCACAGCAGCAGCAGTCGTCAAAGGTAACTAACAGCACTTTACATAACAGCCACCCTCCCTCCTCCACCGCTTCTAGGTCTCCCCATCCCTCCCTTGCAGCAGCCTCTGCCATCCTCTTTCCTCCGTGCCACTCTCTGGCTCAGTCCCTGGCTTCCTCTCTGCCCCACCTGCCTCCCACCACAGAGCGCAATGCATCGCACAGGAAGAGGCAACGGCGATCTCAGACAGTGCTCAGCATGCTAAGAGACACTCAGCAGCTGGCTAATGGGCCACAGAAGATGCCACCAGGAGAAGCTGCTTCTGCCACAGTTATCAACCTTTCCTCGTCTTCCTCCCCTTCCTCCTTGCACTCCTCCTCCTCTACCTCAACTGTGCAGAACCAGAATGCTATCATGGATACCCACCATCATCATCTCCTCCCCGGGCAGATAACCAGGCTCCCTGTTCCTCGACAGACCGCACACCTTCCCAGGCCTCCACGACAAAACGAGCCTCTGGATTTCACTACAGGCCTGACGCCCACACCCCTTGGCTTGGATCCTCCAACCCAGCCTCTGTCTGCTCTGTTGCACCTACTCAGTGTGCAGAATTCACAGACCACAACTACAGTCTCTAACTCCTCTTCTGCTCAGCCAGGATCTATGTCTATTGAAGGAGTTGGTCACACTAATAGACAGAGCCCGAGACTGTCACCCTCTTCTCCTGCTCCTCATTCTAACATCAGGCATTCACAGTCCCCCTCCCAAAGTAATGACACTACTTCTCTGCAGCTCTCTCCTCCTCCCACTTCCTCTCAGTTCAGATCAGCACAGTCTCATTCATACCTACATTCAACAAAATCAAGTCCCCTACAGAGACATTTTCTTTCTTCAACACTGCTGCCCAACTCAAATGTAGCTTTACGCAACAGCAACAGCCCATCTCTGCGTACGTGCCCAACTCCCTCTGACAAGACTCAACCAACTGAGAGTCACATTCCTACAACAGACTCAGTTTCCCAGGCACCTTTGCAGGAAGCCTCACCAGGGGGCACCGTGGGAATGGAGATGAGTAGTAGCAGCACATCAACATCAATGGACCTTAGTCACTCTCATGGTTGTGTTTCTATGGCAATATCCACCTCCCCGAAGCCTCTCGATCTTAGCAACCATGTCCTGGCCCTTCTCGCAGCCTCCTCCACGGCTCCACAAGGGGAGGGCAGCTCCTCTGACCGTACCAGTGATGTTGAGATGTCTTCCCAAGGAAATCGTGCTACAGGTTAGGATATTCTTTATTCTGCAGTATATTGCTCCTGTAAATGAAATATAAGTTTTTAAAGCATATAGAAGTTAAATGGTTGTTAAAGATTTGCAGCATACTGAAAATATACCTAAATGGAGACCAAAAATCTGTCATAAATATTTATCTTACAACTTTGATAAATACAAGGTTTGTGTTTGGCTATATGGCCTCCACAGTTAAATCCTGTATTAAAAATGGTTGGTTGTTTGAATCAGCCTGGGAAAAGATGATTGATCCATGTCATTTCTTTTGCAGGGCCAGAGGAGCCTGGATGTGCGGACCCAAAGGTCTCCACAGTAACCAAACCTCCAGCAGCCGTCAGCCCTGGGCCTGTATTCTCCACTCGTCTTGGGGATAATAACAATCCCCCTACCCCTTCAGCCATGGCAGACTCGACCAGCACCTTACCTCTGGCAGAGGCCTTTCCCTTCATGAACCAAGAGCAGCTGCTTCAACTGCTGTCATCCACAGGAGGATTACCATCCCTCCTGGACCCTACAGTCCTTGCTTCATTGCCCCTAGGGGGGATGTGGTTGGGAGGACAACATGCCCAGATGCCCCCTGCCAATGCTACACTACAAACACCGGAGCAACAGCAGTTACTGATACAACAACAACAAGAGACACAGCAGCAACACCAGGATCAACAACAGAAGCAACAGCAATTAAACAATCCCCTGTTTCCCTTGTTGCCCTTGTTGAGTGGTACCCAAGGGGAGTTGCCTCTGAACCTTTTGGGCTTATTGAACCCCCTCCCACCCCCAGCCTCTACCCCTACCACAGGACAGGAAGCTGATTTTGGGCTAACAGAAAAGACCAACCTTCAGGCTCTGCTCATGGCCTCATTGTTGCTCGGGCAACAGCAGGCACCATTGATACCTCTGTCTGGGCTGGGTCATTTGAGCCAGGTCAGTTTGGAAGTTCCTCTTCAGCATCCACACCAAACCACATTGGAGGGCCTCACCCTGGATAAAGTCTCTGGCCTCCTTGATCCATCTACCCTACCGGGCCCGGGGCTCTTGGAGGTCGCCCAGGGCCTTCTGCCCATCCCTCCAGGAGCTGAGGGCCTTATCCAAGCCCTGCAGTCTTTGCTCCTCCCTGCCACTCTTCCTTCTTCCCCTGCAGCCTTCCTGCCCCTCAGCCCTGCCTTGCTCTCCGCTGCCCTGAGCTCTGCTGAGCTCCACCCGCCTCCCCACACCCAGTTAGCTCCTGCACAGCTATCCCAACATACCCAACCTCAGGTAGGCTCCCCTGTCTCCTATAACTCTTTCCTTGGAGCTCCTAGTTTCCCTTAAAACACCTGTGAGCTACTTCCCTTCCCTGCTCCATTTTTTCTGCTGTAGTTGCTCTTTTCCTCTAAACGCAGAAAATTCCTTCACATCTGAAAAATGTTTTTTCTAAAATACATTTAAATGAAGTCCTCATCAAACAACATTGTTTTTTGTGGTTGTTGAATTGAGTTGTGAATGCACTTATTTCTGGAAACCTGTCCCGGTCTCTACCTTTTTTTTTATCGTTTTTTTGGGAGGCCTGAAACTGAAATCTTCTCCTGTCCTCTACTCAACTCTCCAGGTATCTACTGATGCTGGTGTTGACACCCTCATACCCCTGTCTCTCCAAGGCAAGGACAACTCCATCCTCCAACAGTTACTTCCCAGTTTGCTTAACCCAGCTGTATTAGGTGAGTTGTGCCCACCCTTAAGTAACACTTACTTCTCAAGATTAAATTCAGTGTGTTAGGAATGACTTATATATGACCTGTTCTCTATATAAAAACATGGAACACTGCAGGCTCTTTGTAGTAGTATGAGATTATATCACTGTACCTATGAAATGTGTCTTCGGTAGGAGATCTCTCTGGCATCGCGGGCCTTCACAACATGGTCGGGATTGGAGCAGGTTCCATCCTCCTGCCCTCAGTCCAAACCTCTGCTTTGGGTATGCCTCTGCTGCAGGGTCCTGATGGGGCCATCAACTTGCTCAACAACATACAGGTAGGAAGCTGGTGGATTAAGTGTATATGGAGGCTACTGCCTGAACAGGGATTTTATTGTGGATGTATGCTTTTAGAATATTCAATGATGCTGTGAATTTTTAAACTGATACTTAAGATCAAGATCTGGACAGATGACTCCAACTCTCATTAAAACTGAGCAGTTTACAAAATAGAAAAGTGGCAGCGGTATGGACTGTAACTTGCACTTTAAAACGCTAAATGTTGCCAGTGGCAAGTCTTATCGGCCTTTCCTGTTAAGTGTGTGTGTGTGTGTGTGTGTGTGTGTGTGTGTGTGTGTGTGTGTGTGTGTGTGTGTGTGTGTGTGTGTGTGTGTGTGTGTGTGTGTGTGTGTGTGTGTGTGTGTGTGTGTGTGTGTGTGTGTGTGTGTGTGTGTGTGATCTGCCCCTCTTTCCCAAGACATTAATTAACAATGCTAACGATTCAACAAAATTCAAATAGCTGCAGGCCAACACAGCCACTCACATCAAAACTTAATTAACACATTTCATTGTATTTCCTCAACAAACTGGCTTTAATTGTTTATTTTTTTAATATAATTTTTGTTTTAGATTCTATGATTTCTTTGTTGAGATATTTCCATAAACTGATTCCTTTCACTGTTATGTGACATTCCATCAATTAGCTTCTGTATCTCAGTTTTTTAAAGATCTCTGTTCCTTATAATAGCTTCCTCTTTTTTCAAATCTTTCTGGATGTTGGTAGGCAAAGTTGTCTTGGGAGCTTTATACATAATTTGCAGAATACTGTAAACTCTATGTAAACTCTATATCGACTTCTACTGATGACTCTTTTTTGTAAAATGAAAACTGAATGGGTATATGTTTTGCTAGCACTTCCCCCAAACTTCAACACAGTAGGTCAGATATGGAACGATCATTGATTGATCTTGCTTGAGTAAAGAACCTTCACTATGTAACACCTCTGTATAAGTGCTGTGTATTTTTCGGTCCAGCAACTTGAGGAGAGTGAGATGTCGTCACTCTAGTGGATTGCATCACATCTGCTTTAATTGTATCAATTATTTATTGTTAGAAACCAAATAGCTTTAAACCAGGTCCTGGTTAGTTTGTAGTTTTGTTAGAAAATGTGTAAATATATTACTTTACATCTGGTATTTCAATGTGTAAGGCACCTATTTAACATTTAGGCAAATTAGACAAGTATCGGATCCAGTAGACATTGTCTGTGGCTTACGACAGTATTTGTACAGTATACTGCATATGCCAAAGAATGTTGATAATTTGCTTTTCAATTGTTTTCCATTTGTGTCCTTAAAATGTTTTTGGAAAGTTTGACTGTCTGATTGAACTTTTTTTTTCTTTCTTTTCTGCAGCTAAACCTTGCATCACACTCAGAAGGAGAGAAGCCAGTCTCAATGCAGGAAACACAAAGCCCTGCTCCGCAGGAAGACATTCCAGCCAATCAGGTTGCCCCTGATGTGGTCCACAGTCCTGCTCCAGCTCCGCCATCAGCTCCTGCCCTTGCCCATGACCCCACGCCACCCCCCCAGCGAGAATCTGAGGGAAGGTCTGTTATTGATCCTTACACCTCTTTCATGGACACAATTTATACCTCCTTCCTTCAAGTCAGTGCTAAAGAGCAGGAAGATGGGGCCCACTTGGGGCCATCTGACCCCACTTCACCCTTCTGTGCCTTACCGCCGGTTTCTTTCCCAGTGGAGCACCATACCCCATCCACCCCTGTCCCAACTCTGCCGCAGGCAAGTGCCCCAATCTCCCTAAGTCCTCGTAGGGCTTGCTCCCTCCGTAACCCAGACCTTTCCCGACTCAGCCTGGAAGCAGCAGCCCATTCCCCTGCTCAGGGGACACCCAAACCCAGTGAGGACGGGTCTACGTCACCCTTGCACAGGAAGCCAGTCATAGTAGAGGGACATACCCACCCAGAGCCTCCTATGCCACCCATATACTTGGAGGAGGCTAAGACGGACTGTCATGGGCCTGCTGCAGCTGCGTGCCCTTTCGTGGAGGCAGGTGGGGATAGGCAGGGTCGTATTCCCCATTCAGGGTACCTCAGTCCCATGGATGGATGCAGTGTGAGGCCCAGCGAGGAGACAGCTGGGACATTGCTGCACACTGAACAGGGGAGGGTGAGTGTCACGTTCCTCTGTTTTCTTTCAGCTCAGGCACAATTTCATATCACAAATTGGGACTGAAGCATCATCCTGCTGAGACAACAGGATTTGGATGTTTGTATCAACCTCAGAGTGTAAAAATAGATGAATTAGTATTGTAATGAACTTGAGAGGCTGCATTTTATATCAGTGATGGATGCTTTCACTATTGGGTTTTTGTAATGGGATTTCTGTTTTCACCTTCTAAGGATCAAGCAGGAACAGTGGGCGGAGCCAGAAGAGGAAGGAAAAGGAAACAAACGTAAGTTGTCTTTTTAATTGTTCATTTCTTAGACATGTAGACAGTGGAATAATCTGAATACATTTATTTTCAGTAGAAATCTGAGATGGACTCACTGAGCAAACACTGTAATCTTTAGTACTTTAGACAATATTTTAGTTTTGCTTATGATTCATTACAACTGTCTTATCAAGCATATTTGGCTTTATCATCCTGTAGTGAGTACTAATGTGTTTCTTACTTTGTTTGTTAGGCTACAGAACGTGTTGGAGGACTTCAGAGACATGGATGCAACAGCACTAGAGGAAACCAAGGCTACAGTAAGAGCCAGCTCCCCCTCCGTGCCTCACAGATCTATCAGTTTAATTATCAGCAGTGCTGGTTGCCGATTAGCTTTCAAACCTCCAGTTTAAAAAAATCGCAATTTGAGAAAATGTAGGATAAGATGATCTGCTTTTGAAGTTATTTTTATTCTTTCCTGCGTAACAGTACAACTAAACCAGCTCGTGGTGCTCTGAAATAAGATGGTACTAGAACCTCTGTGTAAAATACACAGGTGACAATGGAATTAGATAGCTGATGAAAGACTATTTCCTTCATCCAGGTTTGATCAACCGTTTGTTTTAAGGTTATTTATTATATATATATATATATATATATATAAGAATTTCCTGCCCTGGTCCACCCAGTTATATACTGACGGTTAAGCATTTCAATTTTGTTGATGTAGGACCCCAAACCCCCATATTTTAAAGATTGCTCTTCCATTTTAAAACATAACCAGGTGCCCATGTTGTCCGTGAGCTACTGTAAAGCTTGTCATTATAAATATATTGTAACTGTAATTATCTTTGACCCTTTTCTCTAACTAATTTGATGCATTAGATCATGGAAAAACCCGAAAAGTTCTTTAAGAAGGTGTGCGAATCCTGAAATCCCTGTAATGCTCTATTTGCATGTTCGGCCTCTGCTTCTGATATCAGACAATGACAACAAACTCTTTATAAACACGGGAAAGAGAGGCTCATATATGTCTAGATCAGCAGCTTTGTGAGGAGATAAGCCTGACTGACTGTACTCTCTCTCTCTCTCTCTCTCTTGTTCCAGACAGCACTGCTGAAGCCTGAGAGGTCGGTCCGCGGCAGGAGGCGGCGAGGCGCCAGGTCTCAGAGACAGTGATTGGTGGAGGGAGCTGTCAGTCAGAGCTGTGTGCAGCAATCATAGGCAGCCCTCTATCCCCCCTCCATTTCTCCACCACCATCATCACCACTGTTTAGCCCTTTTTCTTATTAATTCAACTGCACTAATATGTCGTTGTCATGTCAACCATTGTTATGGCAACCACTATGAAAAACGCATAGGAGAGAGATCTAGTCTGAAAATTAATTTATAAAAAAGTCCCAAAAAAATTGAAGAGAGAGTTTGTGGATACTTTTTCACTTAGGTCTTCTCTTAGGTCTAGTTCACAAAATAATGGTTGCTTGACATTGTGATCAGAGATCTGTTAATTATGGTTGGTGTTAGATTTATGTCAGTGAGAAAATACAAAAAATAACAAACAAGTACTGTTTTCTTCTCATCAGTGTGTAACTGTGAGTCAGGATAAAGCCCATCTACTTGAACGATGCTCTCTGTTGAAAGTGTGTGTGTGCACATGTGTGGAAGTGTGTGTGTCTTTTTATGTGTCTTGAGTGTGTGTTGGACAACAGTGCTATTGCTGAGCCCCTCGCTGTCCAATCATGAGTTGAATTCTCACACACAAGACCCAGTTCGTTAGTGAGGTAAAGAAATGCACAGCAGTTGTATTTCAAAGAATTCATGAAGAAAGAAAGAAAGAAAGGTGCTGGAAGAATATGAGAAGAACCAGAGTTTTTTGTTTTCCTTCCTCAGGATGAAATAACCTTTGTATGGGCTAAGCCAAGGAAATAATGTGGTTCACTATCAGGTTTCAAGTTTACATCGGCCACTTGTCACATGTTGTTTTTCTAATCCTGATTCCACATCTTGTCAAGATTTCCCATAATGGTTTATATATCACTAATAATCTTATGAACTGAGAAAATGTTAATTCTAAATTTGAGTTTTTTTGTACAACTGTTTGAATCATGTCATAACACATTAATTTCCCCCCTAAAGAGCAGGGAACAAGTGACTGACAACACCTACAGGTTTTGAAGTTTGCAAGGTCCACAACTGAATCTGGAACAATTCAGAAAAAACTTTGAGCACCATTTACTTCACTTTTGTAACCCACTTAAATTTCACATGCTGCGTTACTTGTTGCTGTGAAGAAATACTTGTGGCTGTGGTGTGATGGAGACTATGTAATTATCTGTTGACTTAACACTCACCCAAAACTTTCACCCCCAGCCACGAGATACATGTGTGGAGAGAAAAAAAGAAGGATTTGATTTTGAAACTGAACATGAGCTCAGTTTATAGAAAGAACAGTATGTCTTTGGAGTGTATGAATGAATGGCTGGAAAACGTAAGGCGCAGAGAGTGATAATGTCCTACGTGGATCTGTTGAGTCCGTGTGTTACTGTGGATTTGGAGTAATATCCTCCCTCTGTCTCATGTCACTGTTTGAGCTCTCCTCCACACACTGCCCCGCCCCAAGAGTACTGGCATCACTAGCTGTATTTAAAAAAATAAATAAAAAAAGAATAAAGAAAAGTGAAAAAGAAAGCAGATTATGCAATTTCTACACTTGGAGATTTGTACATATGTACAGTTAATGTGTTTTATTTTGATTTTATATTGTTAGAGAAAGAGACGAGAGAAAACAATGAATTGTGAATTTTTCTGGGAATTGTAATTAAGTATTTTTCTCATTCTACCCCTTTGCTTTCAATACTTATGTTTAAAAAGACGATTAAATTGTGGACTGTAGCTTTCTTTTTTATATGGGAGTCTTTTTTTATTTAATATTAAACTATTTACAGAAAATGTATCTTGTGTTGACGTCTGTTCAGAAAAGGATGTGAGCAGCTTTATGATGCAGTTTATTTTGTATTTATCTGAATTTGCCTCTAACTTGAACTTTGTTGAATATGCATCATATTGATAAGATTGTTTACTGTTGGGACAAAATATATGAAGAAATCAGTTTGTAGTAATTGACAGCTTGGAGCAAATAAGAGTCAGTCATACACTCTTTAAAATAATCATAAAATTTTACAGGTATTACAGATCAAGAAAAGTTCCTCAGAAAGTCAACTCTGCATTTCCAAGCCCAACAGACTTAAAACAAAAGTAAAATCGGATAAGAATACATATACAGAATAGAAAATAATAAAAAATGTTGAACATCCTAATTAATTGAGACTTAAAATATTTTACATTAACACAAAATCAAGGCTTGAATAATTCATGGATCTTGATGGGGGAGCTATAGGTGCTCTATTGAGTAACATTCTATATTTTCTGTTTATTTGTCATCAGTTTATCAGCCTTGGGCTAAAGCACTTTTCAAGGAACCCAAAGACACTTTACATATATGAAGAATGACACTAAAGATAAAACATAACATCATTAGAGTCCATGAAGATCCTTCAGTTGTGTCTCTCTGAGGTTTCTTCCCGTTAAAAGTTTTCCCCTTATTTAGTCGAGGGATAAGGACAGAGGATGTCGCACCTTGTTAAGCCCTATGAAACAAATTGTGATTTGTGAATATGGGCTACATAAACAAAATTGAATTGATTGATCAGACTCAGTGATGCTGTTGTACCGTGAGGCCTTAACTCGTTTTTCAATCAAAAGTCCTCTCTGCCCTCCCATGGCGGTGTCTTGTGTCTGTGAGGACACACAGTCAGGCGCTGGAGAGGGGCCAGAGAATGTATGAACGAGTGGTTGCATCACGCAAACTAATCAAGTCATCCTTCACCTCTCTGCTCGGATGTGACGCTGTGGTTTCCGCCAGCCCGTGGGAAGGAGGAGGGAGGGATGCTGAGCTGTGATGCTGATGCTGTGGGTACCACTTTAACGAGACGGATGCAGACCACGCCCTTTCTCGACCCGCCGACAGAGGGCGCTGTGGCGAGCCGAGCATCGTCCTCATCATCTTCATCAGCAGCTTTACCTCCGTGTCCTTCCAGCAGCAGCTCACCTTCAGCCGGACACACGCACGTCCACCGCCGCGCCCGCAAAAACACACGGAGGATAAATAGCGATCGTCCAACAGAGGAGCCCGAGCAGCACCAGTGTCGGTGGTTGTAATGATGTAGCGGGTCGTTTTACGGTTTGACTTCAACATCCAGCGCCTTCGCCTCACTGCGACACGGAGACACCGTCCAGCTGCGCACAAATACATCTGCAGTCGATCTCAACCCAAACCAGCCGGCCCGTCCCGCGGCCTCCTCTGCACCAAGAAGGTCCAAGTGTCTGCGCATCGCTCTCCCCGAGGCTCCACATCCGCCTCCAGCAGCCTCTTTCCAGCAGGAAGCAGCGTCCTCCGCCAGTTCAGCCTGCGCCATGGCCGACATCCCAGCGGAGTGCAACATAAAAGTGCTGTGTCGCTTTCGCCCCCTCAACCAGTCGGAGATTGTCCGGGGGGACCTGTTTCTGCCCAAATTCCAGGGCGATGACACCGTCGCCGTCGGGGTGAGTATATGAGCGGAGGCGCTTTGTTGTGCACACGCAGGCCCCTCATCCATAAATCATCAGCTGGAGCCGGAGACATCTGTTTGGGTGGTGGGCTGTGCAGCAAAACCTGATCATCGGTGCAGCACATGGAAATATTACATCCCCCCTCATCTGTAATCTGTTGTTACATGACAAAGCAAAAAATACTTGCAATGTTGTTGTCGTGCGTATTCGGGCCTTTGGAGATCTGCACTCAATGATACAGGCTCTGATGAACTGTAATGAAATGTGTCACCAACATCAAATAATTCACTAGTTGTATTTTACTGTATGGACATAAATCACATCTGAGTGCTTCTGATTCGTAACACACATCTAATACAACCTTATAATTAAAATGATTGCTAATGAATGAAAAATATTTTGCCTGGGCCTCATCACTCTAATGATTAAGATTATTATCCTGTTTCTAATTAATTTCTCCGATATGAAGGAGAGTCTTTGTTGTTAGTCAGCAGATGCTGGCAGAAGGTCTCTCAGGTCAGTGATGATGTTTGTAGATATAGACTCTGGGTGGGTGGGTGGACCGAAACCTGACTCTACTGTTTTTCATTCACGCTGAAGAGCTTATGTGTGGATTGTCAAAATCAGATTTTGGTCAAAACTGTGAAAAAGAGATTTACTAAATATCAAGATTATCAAAATGTATCCAACACCGCAAAACGTTTCCATCTATTTACGTTATATATAAATGTTTCTCAATCAATTTTCTTCGACAGTGTATGGCTTATTCTAATGTTAGTTTCTAATATAATCACATTTTCTCAATTTTTTAATTGGAAGTACGTGCTGTTTATTCGTATTAGCCTTATTCAATACACGTCAATGAAACAGACTCTCATTTCCAGAAGAATTCTCAGGACAAGTTGACTTCCATTGGAAACAAACTGAAATAGTCCCACTTCTTGTTTTTGCTACGTAGTTTTAGTTTTTCAACTATAGACAGAAAGGGTTTGACAAATGGAGATTTTCTACGTAGGCCTTTTTGAGAATAGTGACTACGACTTTGCTTTGCGATTCACGGTTACATTTGAAATTCTGAATATTGACATTGAATTGATCCCATGCTGAGATACCTTCAGTTTAAATGAGGTCAAATAAAAATTTTGAGGCTCGTCGATCAATTTCAGTAAATTATGTGTGAGTTCAGTTCATTAAAAAATATGGCCAGATAGCATAATACTCAGTTTTATATAATTTTTGCACACATATGTTACTGGTGGTCTCTCTTGGTGGAGGTTTATTCTTGACCGTGCAACTCGTGTGTGACGAGGTTTAAAGGAGACGTAAAGATCTATACAGAGCTAAAAAGAGAGGAATAGTCAGCTTTCGGTCAAATGTAGTGAAATGGAGGAATACCATTGGAGGAATACCGTTGGGGGAATATCGTTGAAACATCCTCCTGTGACAATGGAGACATTTGGACCTGACCTTCCTCTCTCCTCTCAGCATGATGCTGGACAGTAGAGCCCGAAACTGATCTCTCTAATTGGGAGAGGATCAATAATCATTAAACGAGCTCATACATCACTTACTGACCTGCTTTCTCCTTTCTCTGCCTCCACCCCCCTGCTTGTTTCTCTGCCCCTGTCTTTCACCAATCTCTTATTTCTTTCCTCCCCTGCTGTCACTGTCTCTCCTTCGCTCATCCATCTCCATTTTTATGTCTCATTCTGTTCCTCCTCCATCCATCCCTCCCTCCTGAACGCCTCTCTCAGTGAAATCACCCCGTCATGGCGGCAGATACAGATGAGATGAATCAATCTGTTAATGACATTTCATACGGCCGGCTCGTGTTCTGGCAGCTCGTGTTATTGTGTTGCATTGTGGGCCTGTGTATCAGATTGGGAGGGTGACATTCAGAGGCTTTAATGGCCTGGTTTATGCAGAGAGGAGCATCGGGGCTGAGTCACGCGTCGGTGTGTCTCACAGAGGTTGCTTGTGTTGTAGGTGGAGCTGATGTATTGGGGACACATTTTGAAGCAAACAAAACATATTCCTGCGGATGAAGCCTCCACCATACGCTCTAATGGTTAAGATATTTAGTTTTAAGTTAATATGTTAGTCCTCATGTACTTTTTACTGAGCTTTAAAGTAAATTCATGTCAGTGCACAGTGTGCAGCAGCTTCATTAGTCTGTGTTTATTGACTGGCTGTGCACAAGTTGTCATTTTCACACAACATATTCAGCGCTGAAGCGAGTAGCAGTGGTAGGGAGAGAAGTCCTGTCTCTTCACATAGCTACTGTAACATCTGTAAGACAGTGTTGTTTTTTTGCAGAGTGCTAATTCAACCATTTCCCCTGAGACGTCAAAAGATGTATGAATTCTTTGCTCATATTCTAGATGAATGGGTTTCGACTGCTCTCCTGTGTTCTGCAAAAGCCAAGAGTTAAATGAGAAGATTAATACCATTCTCATACGTATCTGTAATATTAATGCAAAACTACAACCAGGAGACTGTTAGCTTAGCTTAGTTTAGCACTATGGCTGGAAATGGGGAAACATCCAGTCTGGTTCTCTCTGAAGATGAATTCATCTTGTCGTCACTACAAAACAAACTGAAGCAACAAATAGGATGCAACGTGTTAGTGTGAGCTTTAAAGGTCCAATGTGTGGGGTTTAGGATGATCTATATCTGCAGAAATGTAACGTAATATTCATAATTAAATGTTTTCATTAGCGTATAATCCCCTGGCTGAAACTAAGAATCATTGTCTTCTTGTTACCTTTGAAGGAAACTAACTCTAAAACTCTAAATCAGGAGCAGGCTGTTTTCCATGGAGTCCACCATGTTGCTCCGCCATGTTTCTACAGTAGCCCGGAGCAGACAAACCAATCACTGGCTCTAGAGAGGGTCTTAATGTGCGTTACCTGAAGGCCACCATAGGTTCTCCCACACGCTTTGCAAGTAGAGGTTGATGAAGGGGTATTCCATTGGTTGCAATCTGCAATTTGGCCACTAGACATGATAAAATTATACACGCTGAACTTCTTACTTATTTTCTCCCTGTGTTTCCAGTCTATGTGCTAAGCTAACCGTCTCTTGGCTGTAGCTTCATGTTGATCTTTCAGCAGCTTTTAATAACTCCTGGCAGTAAAGTGAATGAGCATACCAATTTATCTTAATACGTGAACCCACTGAGTTACAGATGCTAGTGTAAGGACCATAGACTGTATATAACTGTGGATGACACATCTCCACTTCCAGAAATGAAGCTTAAATATGTTTTTGTATTTTTTAATCTCAGGACATTTTTCTAACCTTAAAGAAATACATTTGTTGTACACTCATCTATTTTAGATGAGTGTACATCCTATTCCTGGTGTCTTTATATTCAGGCCAATGAGGATGAGTCACTCACTGACCACCTCACAGAGCTGACATCATTTCCCAAAGCTAACACAGATGACTTGCTTTCGGGGGAAGTGTTTTAGAAAATATGATGTTTTAAAAAAAATAGATTTTGTTTCAGACAATACATTACAGTTACTATACAATATCAAAGTTGTCATACGTTTTTTTTATTGATTGTCATTATTTCACCCTTATTAGTTTCATTCCAGTCACATCATAGCTAACACACGCTCTGTTAAAGAATTCAGACATATAAGATTAAATACAGAACTTTTAAAATTGATTATTTAAAACCTGGAAATTGTAACACAGTTTGGTGATAAAGAACCATATTCTCTCATATGTCCCTTTATTAACTGTGTTGTTGTTCATGTTCCTCACAGGGGAGGTCCTATGCCTTTGACCACGTGTTTCCAACCAACACCACCCAGGAGCAGGTGTACAACACCTGCGCCAAGCAGATTGTCAAGGGTACGGATGAATAGCTTAATTCCAAATATTAAAAAGTACCTCAAATATGCACTGTGGTCTCATTCTTGTTTTTTGTCTCGTAGATGTGCTGGGTGGCTACAATGGCACTATCTTCGCATATGGACAAACCGCCTCCGGGAAGACTCACACCATGGAGGTGCACTTTTCATTTAACTAAAAAGATGCAGTGTTTGTACTGTAAAGTTTTTTTCTTTTGTTCTGGTCATTTTATAGAATAACAAATGAACACTTTGAACATGTCTTCACCAGATTCATTTTAATGTTACTTCAACCATTGGAAAATGACCCTGTCTTCTCTCATACTGGATTTTAGTTTTGAATGACACCATGCATTTCATCTGTATTAATTGATTCTCTGTCATTATATATATATGTGGTTATGACAGAATGTTCTTACTCTCCTTTACTTTGAATTAACAGACATGATAATTTCATATCATTATTGTATTAAGTCCCCATTAACACCCAGTGATACTTTTATCTGCAGGGCAAACTCCACGACCCTCACCAGATGGGTATTATTCCTCGCATTGCTGAGGACATTTTCAACCACATCTTTGCAATGGATGAAAACCTTGAATTCCACATCAAGGTATTTGATGAATTAATGTCTTATGTTGTGTTATTGTGTCGGTTTGTGAATCCTCTTTATCCCGTTTTTAAAAAATGTGCTCCACTGTCTCCTTGTATCCACAGTTCAGTTTTGTTTTTGATCAGTAAAATAATTATTTAACTTTTGCCTCTTGTTGCTAGAATTTTAATGCTATAAAACACGTAAACATTATTTTTTGGGGGGGGTTTAATAAATGTCCTTCTTCCTCAACAGGTTTCCTACTTTGAAATCTACATGGACAAAATCCGTGACCTGCTGGATGGTTAGTGCTTATCAGTACTTTGAGTTTCCAGACTATAATAATGTATAATGCAACACCACAACTACTTCTTTTTCAGAACTTCAACACACTATTATAATCCTTCTTTATTTTTCAGTGACAAAGACCAACCTGTCCGTCCATGAGGATAAGAATAGGGTGCCCTATGTGAAGGTTTGTGACAGTACTGTTTTGCATAGGGTGAAAATCGGTCTTCGTGCTGCGTTGGATCCTCTGTATTAAATCTGTCCCATGTTCTGTGTCAGGGATGCACTGAGCGTTTCGTCTCCAGCCCTGATGAGGTCATGGATGTGATCGACGAGGGCAAAAACAACCGTCACGTGGCTGTGACCAGTGAGTCCTTTTTGATATTCTGATATTTGATCACATTACTTGAATATTAGAAATCATCGTTACATATATTTAAAAAGAGCAATCCAAATGCTCACAGTAAAACATGTTCAGCTCTTGACAATAGCAGTAAGTCTTCTTACCGCTCCACTTGCACATGAGAGCACGTGGTCGTGGCTTCTCGTCGGTGGCGCTCGCAGCTCGTCACTGATGCGTGAACTCATCGCTGAGTGGCCTGTTATTGTGTCCTGTTATGCAATCTTTGTGTTACAGTGTGTAATACTATTCCAGATGCTTTTAACAATGCTCAGAGACACTTTGCATTGGTTTAATAAAACACAAGCAAGTAAAACAAATAACTAAAACTAGACGATAATCTGTGGCAGTGCAGTGTTCAGTCAACTAGCATCAGGGTTTTTACTTTTAATTATTTTTCAACAATAAAAGCTCCCTGCTCTTTGTTTTCTCCTCTGAGCTGCTGACTCACTCACTTTGGTCCAGTAATAACGTCTGACTAATGTCTCCAGTGCCGATCAGAGTGATGCTGTAGCTTCATCCTTGGCTCACAAACGGTATTACAGCATAAAGATAACAGATAACTTCATTACCATTTAATTAAGTCAGTCATTATACTCAATTCATTTCAGTGGATATGTAATATATTTAAAAATAAAAAATATTCTTGATAAGGATTATATTGGTTTTACTTGTTTGTCTGTATGAGACATAATTGAAAGTGTCATTATCATTCTTTTTTTAAGCAAATAATAGTTTTTGATGAAACAAGTTTGAATACCTGCTATCATTGCAGATTTTGTGTTTTCAGGTATCTCAAAAGACTAAATAATAAAAAATACAATGAAGAAACCTCCTCTGAGAACTCTATAAGCAATAAAGCAGTATATGTACTGCCTTGTTTATTTGATAAATTAATATATTCATTTATTATTTCTGAGTTGGAGTGCTGAATTTGACTGCAGAGATGAGAACAAAAAGAGTGGGACCAGATGAAGTCTGGGATTCACTGATCACAACAAAAACACAGGGACTCCTTCACTATAAATAAATCTCAACCCAGTCCTTTCTTCAGAGTTAATGCATCTTCAGAGTGATACTTGCATTCAAAATATAGTTAATTGAATACAGGATCAAATTAAAGGCTAGTGCTGTTCAAAATGTGTTTACATCAGTAATGTAACACTGGAGTCTGGAACTGACAGTTTCTGTGCAGACATCAGCACTGACTCATCTACAGAGTGTCTCTGGTCGTAGACTAGTGGGTCTTAATGGATTCAAATCCAAGGCTCAGATCAATAGTCTGTTGCAGAGCGCTATAAAAGAACACTGGTGTTATAAATCATCCATTGAACTGATCTATAATCAGTCTCTCACCAGACGGACCAATGAAGCACAACTCATCCTCCTCATACTTAGTTGCAGCTCGTTCTGGTAGAAGAAGAGTCCCTGCTGCATGTTAAAATTATATAAGTATTCATTTCTGCCTCTGTGTTATGACTTTGAATTAAACAGTGTCATCGAAAAGGGGGTTGGTTGTATAAGATCCACGCATAAATATATATTATATAAGGAATCATGTGAGCTTTCATTTGTATACATTTTTTGTGTGTTAGAGAGATGATGGATGTGTATGACTGACGGATGACAAATGAAATAGATCATATCTCGTTTAAATAATGAAAGGTGAAAGTAACTCACACTTAGAGAAGGACAGATCTGTGCAGCAGAAATAATATTTCTTAAAATATAAAGTATTTTAATGGCAATTATGGGATAAGAATCAAATTCTACAACAATCCAGCCTGACGAGTTGGATGAATGTACGCAGCAGCGGGCCAGATTTAGTGAGAGCGCCTCAGTCTGTTTCCTGTCTGTGCTTGCTGACTCACCATGCTGCAGAGGGGTGGGCTGATAGCAGACACTGAGCTCAGGCCCTTAGATATCATCTTTGGAGAAACCTGAACTCTCTGACTCTGAGGACGCCCGATAAAGCTACAGGCATTCAGATCAGTTTTATCTGCACTGGGAGTGGGGACTTATTTCTGCTTCAGTGGATGCTTGTTAAAAAGGATGTGCATATCAAATACCCATGCACTGCTCTAAATTCTCGAACATAAATGGGAGGAAAAAGTTGGCATGATCGTAAACACTGCTGATACCTAACAGGAGAAAGTCACATAGAAAATAGTTTGTCTGTTCTAAAACATCTATGTCCTCATTGACTTCAGAAAAAAGTTAAAATCAGAGTAATTACTGCCGTCTGGTGGCTGAATGTTTATAGTGAACGCCACACAGTCCATGGTTCGATTCCAGAACTCGACCTTCGCTGCATCTCATACCCTTCGTTTCCTGTCTGCACCTCTGCAGTTGACAAATAAAGGCTTGAATAACATAATCTTTAAAATAAATGTCTTTAATAACAGATGGTCAATGGAGGTCCCTCTTTCAATTTCTACTGTGAGAATGTTTTTTCCTTGGTTTGAATAATAAAATTCCTAAATAAAACAAGGCTAAAAGTCTAAGGTGATTATATCTCATTCCTGAATTCTTGACATTCCCTATAAAACACTAATTTCAACACCCAATTGAAGAAGGAATTTGTACAGTAAGTTCTCAGACTGCACTCAAACCTCTGGTGTTTGTTTCCCCGACTGTTTCTGTCTTTGTTCAGACATGAACGAGCACAGCTCCCGCAGCCACAGCATCTTCCTGATCAACATCAAGCAGGAGCATGTGGAGACTGAGCAGAAGCTGTGTGGAAAACTCTACCTGGTTGATCTGGCTGGCAGTGAGAAGGTGGGAAACACTCTGCACCACCTGCAACTCAACCTGACTTCAGAGTTTTGGTTTTATTACATTTGTTTGATTCTGAGCTGTGCATTATGTTTCCTCCAGGTGAGTAAGACCGGAGCTGCAGGAGCCGTCCTGGATGAGGCTAAAAACATCAACAAGTCTCTCTCTGCTCTGGGAAACGTCATCTCCGCGTTGGCTGAGGGCACGGTGAGTCACTCCCACCCAAACTCCCTCTTTCTTTACAGAGAGTAAACAGTGATGCCATGTGCTTCTGGTTACATTTTCTTTACAAATTACTTTGGTGACTTTATCTGTCTTGAGCCAATATATGAGACATTTATGGACCTGATGTAAATTAGTCGATATATTTCCTTATTTTCATTTTAGGTGAAATGTATTTTCATTTTACTTAGTGAAACTGGATTTATTTGTGGAATCTGACAAAATAAACTGAAACATGTGGAATTCTCCTTCATTCCTACAAATGGGACTCCAGATAATGTGGCAAATCTCCATCTCATTTCTGAGACTCATGTCCTGCAGCTCTGTCACTTTTCTTATTTCTGCCAACTCAACATGTTTGACTGTCAAACACCAAAACTGTCCCTGGTACTTATAAGATTAGTTCAATCCAGCACAATCAATGTATCCTCTTCTTCTCTCCTCCTCTCCTCCTCTTCATCTCTCCTCCTCTTCCTCTCTCCTTCAGAAATCTCACGTGCCGTATCGTGACAGCAAAATGACCCGCATCCTGCAGGACTCTCTTGGTGGCAACTGTCGCACCACCATGTTCATCTGCTGCTCTCCCTCCAGCTACAACGACACAGAGACCAAATCGACTCTGATGTTTGGCCAACGGTAGATACCCCTGTGGAGTCCATGTATCTTTGGAAAGAAACCAGATCAAATAATCAGATTTTTTTTTTAACTCAATGGAACCTTTTCTGGTTAAGTAAAGGTTTAGAAAATGTTTTGAATTTGACTCAAGGAAAAAAGGAATCCACAAAATGTGATTTCTTTTTTTCCGCATCTTGCTGTGTTGATTATTGTTCCCCTCTTACAGTAAGTAGGCCAATGAGCTATTTTGGGCATGCCCTAAAATCCAAACCCAGTAGATGCAGATGCTAAATAACACTGTTCACTTGAATAAAACCTATTGCACTTATCATCAGTGGTGGAAAGTAACATGTTAATGTACATATCAAAGTACATTTACTTAAGTATTGTGCCCAAGTACAATTCAGAGGTACTTGTACTTTATGCTGCTTTATTTTTCCATATTTCATAGGGAAATATTGTACTTCTATTCCGTTACGTTTATTTGATATATTTATTGACAAGGTTGAACTTTGAACTTCTCCATACATTGGATAATATAAGAAGCTTTTAAAATAAAACACACTTTTTATGATTAAACCAGTAAATGCAGCCACATCTCAGATATCCATCAGTTGCGAACAGCTCCACCAAAACTTCTTATTGAAGTGGGTTTTGGTGAGATACTTCAAAGATGTGTGTATCAGTGACTCTTTGTCTTTGTCACAGTGCCAAGACCATCAGGAACACCGCCTCCATCAACCTGGAGCTGACGGCGGAGCAGTGGAAGAG